>NW_026599687.1:0-29301 GCF_029784135.1 Toxorhynchites rutilus septentrionalis | reverse complement strand
AAATCCACTTTCAAAAATTTAATTTCAAAATTTTATCCATATAAATAAATTTATTGTAATCCATCTCTACTTAAATATAAACTGCACCTTGATCTGACATTTTTTATTAATTTTAAATTATGAAAATTTTATCTTATAATATATTCTGATGACGACGATATACAAATTAAATTAATTTAAGTAAGGTTCAATGTGGATTATCAATTACAGGACAGATTCCTCTGAATAGACTAAATTACCGCCAAATTTTTTAAATTTCAAGAATATAACTAATACTACTTTAATATTTTATTATTTATTTTTAATAATAGGGTATCTAATCCTAGTTTATTACAAAAAGTTTACAGCTTAAATTTATTTTTCAAATAATAATAATAATAATTTAATAATTTCACCTAATAAATTAATTTTTATATTATAAATAAACAATTTAACTAATATTAAAAATTTTTACTTATATTATTTGTATAACCGCGGTAGCTGGCACAAATTTTACCAATATTAAAAATTATTACTAATACAAAATTTCTTTTTTCCTTTAATATTAATTACTGAGAATAAATAAAACTAATTAATTTTTTAAAAATTAAATAATTTCACACAAAAATTTACATGTAAAATAAAATAATAGTAAAAAATTTAACCATAATAAAATTATTTATATATTATATTTAAAATATTCAAATAAGTCATTTATAAAAAAAAATAATTAATTTAATAATACATTCATCATAATCAAACAAACAAATTAAACTAATAAAAACAACTTAGCTCAATTCTTTCCAAGTGTCAAAAATTTTTACACCCCCTAAATATAAAAATATTTTAACTAATAAAATTTTTCAATTAATTTATAAAAAAAAATAATTAATTTAATAATACATTCATCATAATCAAACAAACAAATTAAACTAATAAAAACAACTTAGCTCAATTCTTTCCAAGTGTCAAAAATTTTTACACCCCCTAAATATAAAAATATTTTAACTAATAAAATTTTTCAATTAATTTATAAAAAAAAATAATTAATTTAATAATACATTCATCATAATCAAACAAACAAATTAAACTAATAAAAACAACTTAGCTCAATTCTTTCCAAGTGTCAAAAATTTTTACACCCCCTAAATATAAAAATATTTTAACTAATAAAATTTTTCAATTAATTTATAAAAAAAAATAATTAATTTAATAATACATTCATCATAATCAAACAAACAAATTAAACTAATAAAAACAACTTAGCTCAATTCTTTCCAAGTGTCAAAAATTTTTACACCCCCTAAATATAAAAATATTTTAACTAATAAAATTTTTCAATTAATTTATAAAAAAAAATAATTAATTTAATAATACATTCATCATAATCAAACAAACAAATTAAACTAATAAAAACAACTTAGCTCAATTCTTTCCAAGTGTCAAAAATTTTTACACCCCCTAAATATAAAAATATTTTAACTAATAAAATTTTTCAATTAATTTATAAAAAAAAATAATTAATTTAATAATACATTCATCATAATCAAACAAACAAATTAAACTAATAAAAACAACTTAGCTCAATTCTTTCCAAGTGTCAAAAATTTTTACACCCCCTAAATATAAAAATATTTTAACTAATAAAATTTTTCAATTAATTTATAAAAAAAAATAATTAATTTAATAATACATTCATCATAATCAAACAAACAAATTAAACTAATAAAAACAACTTAGCTCAATTCTTTCCAAGTGTCAAAAATTTTTACACCCCCTAAATATAAAAATATTTTAACTAATAAAATTTTTCAATTAATTTATAAAAAAAAATAATTAATTTAATAATACATTCATCATAATCAAACAAACAAATTAAACTAATAAAAACAACTTAGCTCAATTCTTTCCAAGTGTCAAAAATTTTTACACCCCCTAAATATAAAAATATTTTAACTAATAAAATTTTTCAATTAATTTATAAAAAAAAATAATTAATTTAATAATACATTCATCATAATCAAACAAACAAATTAAACTAATAAAAACAACTTAGCTCAATTCTTTCCAAGTGTCAAAAATTTTTACACCCCCTAAATATAAAAATATTTTAACTAATAAAATTTTTCAATTAATTTATAAAAAAAAATAATTAATTTAATAATACATTCATCATAATCAAACAAACAAATTAAACTAATAAAAACAACTTAGCTCAATTCTTTCCAAGTGTCAAAAATTTTTACACCCCCTAAATATAAAAATATTTTAACTAATAAAATTTTTCAATTAATTTATAAAAAAAAAATAATTAATTTAATAATACATTCATCATAATCAAACAAACAAATTAAACTAATAAAAACAACTTAGCTCAATTCTTTTCTCGACGCGCAACCAATATTAATAATTTTATTTTATATTTAAAATTTTATATTTATATATAATTATTTAATATTAAATTATATATTTTATTAATTAAATATTTTTTACACTCCCTTTATATAAATTATTTATAATATATATATATATTTATAATTATATAAATTAATTATATTTATTTATTTAATATAAATAATTTAATATAATATAAATAAATAAAATACAATGAATATATTTATATATAAATTATTTATATGTATATAGATCTTTTTTTTCTCTGTAAATATAGGCCGAATAGGCATATAAATAATACACTAACGATAATATAATCCTTATTAATTAATTCTCTTAATTTATATATATAATATATTTATTAATAGATCTAAATATATATATATAATAGATGAATATATTATTAAATATTTTATTAATTTATATAATACATTTATATATATATTAAACATTTATATAATATATATATATATATATAATTAATTCTAAAAATAATTATTTAAATTTAATTTAAATAAAAAATTTTAAAAATAAACATTTATAAACTTTATTTTAAATGCCTTTCAAAATTAAATCTTAATCATGTTATTTTTTTTTTACTTATAATAATAAAAAAAAAAATAAAAATGAATTGCCTGATAAAAGGATTACCTTGATAGGGTAAATTATAAAAATTTAATATTTTTATTCATTATATTTAATAGAATTAAACTATTTCTAAAAATTTCAAAAATTTTTGTGCATCATACACTAAAATATATTTTTATAATTCAATTATATTTAAAAAGATAAGCTAAATTAAGCTACTGGGCTCATACCCCATTTATAAAGGTTATAATCCTTTTCTTTTTAATTAAAAAATTTTCAAATAATATTTTTATAATAACATTAATTTTTGGAACTTTATTAACAATTTCTTCAAACTCTTGATTAGGAGTTTGAATAGGATTAGAAATTAATTTACTTTCATTTATTCCCCTAATAAATGAAAATAAAAAAAATATATTAATATCCGAAAGAAGTCTAAAATATTTTTTGATTCAAGCTTATGCTTCTTCTATTTTATTATTTTCAATTTTATTATTATTATTATTCAATTTTAACTTAATTATTAAAAATAACGTTATTCATTTAATAATTTATTCAACTTTAGCATTAAAAAGAGGAATTGCCCCCTTCCACTTTTGATTCCCTGAAGTAATAGAAGGATTAAATTGAATTAATAATTTAATTTTAATAACATGACAAAAAATTGCTCCCTTAATAATAATTTCTTATAATTCAAATTATAATTTATTATTCATTTTTATTTTTTTTTCTATAATTATTGGAGCATTAGGAGGATTAAATCAAACCTCCTTACGAAAATTAATAGCATTTTCTTCAATTAATCATTTAAGATGAATATTAATAGCAATAATATATAATGAATATTTATGACTAATATACTTCTTTTTATATTCTTTCCTATCATCTTCTATTATTTTAATTTTCAATAATTTTAAATTATATTATTTTAATCAAATTTATAACTTTTCATTAATAAACCCAATTATTAAATTTATAATTTTCATTAATTTATTATCTTTAGGAGGACTCCCTCCATTTTTAGGATTCTTCCCTAAATGAATAATTATTGAAAATTTAACAAAAATAAATCATTATTTTTTAATATTTATAGCAGTTTGTATGACTTTAATTACATTATTTTATTATTTACGAATATCATATAGAATTTATATATTAAATTTCTATAAAAATTCATGAATTATAAAAAATTTTAATAACAATTCTCTTCTAATTTTATTTATAAATTTTACCTCTATTATAGGATTAATAATAATTTTCTCATTTTATTTAATCTTATAAAGAGTTTAAGTTAATAAAACTATTAGTTTTCAAAGCTAAAAATACTTGTAAAATCTTTTAATTCTTAAACTTTAATAATTATTCCTTATTCCTTCAGAATTGCAATCTAATATCATTATTGACTATAAAGTTTGATTAAAAAGAAAATATTCTTATAAATAAATTTACAATTTATTGCCTAAATTTCAGCCATTCAATCGCGACAATGGCTATTTTCTACAAATCATAAAGATATTGGAACTTTATATTTTATTTTTGGAGCATGAGCAGGGATAATTGGAACATCAATAAGAATTTTAATTCGTTTAGAACTAAGACAACCAGGAATATTTATTGGTAATGATCAAATTTATAATGTAATTGTAACCGCCCATGCATTTGTAATAATTTTTTTCATAGTAATACCTATTATAATCGGAGGATTTGGTAATTGATTAGTACCTTTAATACTAGGAGCTCCTGATATAGCATTTCCACGAATAAATAATATAAGATTTTGACTTCTTCCTCCATCTATTACATTATTACTCTCAAGCAGAATAGTTGAAAATGGGTCAGGAACTGGTTGAACAGTTTATCCCCCTCTTTCATCTAATATTGCTCATAATGGATCATCAGTTGATTTAACAATTTTTTCTCTTCATTTAGCAGGAATTTCTTCAATTTTAGGAGCTATTAATTTTATTACCACTATTATTAACATACGACCTGAAGGAATTTCTTTAGATCGAATACCTTTATTTGTATGATCAGTAATTATTACAGCAATTCTTCTTCTTTTATCTTTACCCGTATTAGCAGGAGCTATTACTATACTTCTTACAGATCGTAATTTAAATACTTCATTTTTCGACCCAATTGGAGGAGGTGATCCAATTCTTTATCAACATTTATTTTGATTTTTTGGACATCCAGAGGTATATATTTTAATTCTTCCAGGATTTGGAATAATTTCTCATATTATTACTCAAGAAAGAGGTAAAAAGGAAACATTTGGGACTTTAGGAATAATTTATGCTATATTAGCTATTGGACTTTTAGGATTTATTGTATGAGCTCATCATATATTTACAGTTGGTATAGATGTTGATACTCGAGCTTACTTTACTTCAGCTACTATAATTATTGCAGTTCCTACAGGAATTAAAATTTTTAGTTGATTAGCTACTCTTCATGGTACTCAATTAAATTATAATCCTACATTATTATGATCATTAGGATTTGTTTTTTTATTTACTGTAGGAGGATTAACAGGTGTAATTTTAGCAAATTCTTCAATTGATATTATTCTTCATGATACTTATTATGTAGTAGCTCATTTTCATTATGTTCTCTCTATAGGAGCAGTATTTGCAATTATAGCAGGATTTATTCATTGATATCCTTTATTAACAGGATTAATTATAAACCCCTTATGATTAAAAATTCAATTTATAATTATATTTATTGGAGTAAATTTAACATTTTTTCCTCAACATTTTTTAGGATTAGCAGGTATACCTCGTCGTTATTCAGATTTTCCAGATAGTTATTTAACATGAAATATTATTTCTTCTTTAGGTAGTTCTATCTCATTAATTGCTATCTTATTTTTCCTATTTATTATTTGAGAAAGTATAATTACTAAACGAACTCCTTCATTCCCTATACAACTTTCTTCTTCAATTGAATGATATCATTCTATACCTCCTATAGAACACACATATTCAGAACTTCCTATTTTATCATCAAATTTCTAATATGGCAGAATAGTGCAATGAATTTAAGCTTCATATATAAAGATTTTTTCTTTTATTAGAAAATGGCAACATGATCTAATTTAGGATTACAAAATAGAATTTCTCCTTTAATAGAACAATTAAACTTTTTTCATGATCATACTATTTTAATTTTAATTATAATTACAACATTAATTGCTTATATTATAATTATATTATTTTTCAATAAATTTACCAATCGATATCTTCTTCATGGTCAAACAATCGAAATTATTTGAACAATTTTACCTGCAATTATTCTTATATTTATTGCCTTTCCCTCTCTTCGTCTTTTATATTTAATAGATGAAATTAATAATCCTTTAATTACTCTAAAAACTATTGGACATCAATGATATTGAAGATATGAATATTCAAATTTTACTAATTTAGAATTTGACTCTTATATAACTCCTACCAATGAACTTAATATAAATGGATTCCGCCTATTAGATGTAGATAATCGAATTATTTTACCTTTTAATAATCAAATTCGAATTTTAGTAACAGCCACAGATGTTCTTCATTCATGAACAATTCCAGCCCTAGGTGTAAAAATTGACGCAACTCCAGGACGATTAAATCAAACTAATTTCTTAATTAATCAACCTGGATTATTTTTTGGACAATGTTCAGAAATTTGTGGAGCAAACCATAGCTTTATACCAATTGTTATTGAAAGAATCCCAATAAATTTCTTTATTAAATGAATTTCATCTCAAATCAATTCATTAGATGACTGAAAGCAAGTAATGATCTCTTAAATCATATTATAGTAAATTAGCAATTACTTCTAATGATATTAATATTTCTCTCAAAAAAAAATTAGTTTAATCAAAACCTTAGTTTGTCAAACTAAAAATATTAATAATTTAATATTTTTTAATTCCTCAAATATCTCCATTAAGATGATTAACTTTATTCTTTATTTTTTCATTTACTTTAATAATTTTTAATATTAAAAATTATTATTGCTTTTTTTATTCTTTAAATTCAACCCCCCAACTATTAAATATTAAACAATCTAAATTAAATTGAAAATGATAACTAATCTATTTTCAGTATTTGATCCTTCAACAACAATTTTTAATATATCCTTAAATTGAATAAGAACTTTTTTAGGTTTATTAATTATTCCATCTTCTTACTGATTAATCCCTAATCGATTCCAAATTATTTGAAATAATATTTTATTAACTTTACATAAAGAATTTAAAACTCTTTTAGGTCCAACTAATAATAATAAAAGAACTTTAATATTTATTTCTTTATTTTCTTTAATTATATTTAATAATTTTTTAGGACTTTTTCCTTATATTTTTACAAGAACTAGTCATTTAACATTAACTTTAACCTTAGCTTTTCCTTTATGATTAAGAATTATAATTTATGGATGAACAAATCACACACAACATATATTTGCTCATTTAGTTCCTCAAGGAACTCCCGCAATCCTAATACCTTTTATAGTATGTATTGAAACAATTAGAAATGTAATTCGTCCAGGAACTTTAGCTATTCGATTAACCGCAAATATAATTGCTGGTCATTTACTTTTAACCCTTTTAGGAAATACTGGGCCTATATCTACATCTTACATTATTGTAAGAATTATTTTAATTGTTCAAATTGCTTTATTATTACTTGAATCAGCAGTCGCTATTATTCAATCTTATGTATTTTCAGTTTTAAGTACTTTATATTCTAGAGAAGTAAATTAATGTCAACAAAAATAAATCATCCCTTTCATTTAGTAGACTATAGTCCATGACCTTTATTAGGAGCAATTAGAGCAATAACAATAACTACAGGATTAGTTCAATGATTCCATCAATATAATAATAATTTATTTATTTTAGGAAATATTATTACCCTATTAATTATATATCAATGATGACGAGATATTTCTCGAGAAAGTACTTTCCAAGGACTTCATACTTTCAATGTAACTTTAGGCCTTCGATGAGGAATAATTCTTTTTATTATCTCCGAAATTTTCTTTTTTATTTCATTTTTTTGAGCATTTTTTCATAGAAGATTATCTCCTACAATTGAACTAGGAATAATATGACCTCCTATTGGAATCCATCCATTTAATCCTTTTCAAATTCCTTTATTAAATACAGCTATTTTATTAGCATCAGGAATTACTGTAACTTGAGCTCATCATAGATTAATAGAAAATAATCATACTCAAACAATTCAAAGATTATTTTTTACAGTACTTTTAGGAATTTATTTCTCAATTTTACAAGGATATGAATATATAGAAGCTCCATTTACTATTGCAGATAATGTTTATGGCTCAACATTTTTCATATCAACAGGATTCCACGGACTTCATGTTTTAATTGGAACTTCTTTTTTATTAATTTGTTTTTTACGTCATATTAATCATCATTTTTCAAAAAATCACCATTTTGGATTTGAAGCAGCAGCATGATATTGACACTTTGTAGATGTAGTTTGATTATTTTTATATATTTCAATTTACTGATGAGGAGGTTAATTTATAAAGTATATGTATGTATAAATGACTTCCAATCATTAGGACTAAATAATTTTAGTATAAATAATTTTAACACTTACTATTATAAGTCTAATTATTTTAACTATTTCTATTATTATAATAATAATAGCAACCTTTTTATCTAAAAAAACCATTACTGATCGTGAAAAATCTTCCCCTTTTGAATGTGGATTTGACCCTATAAATTATTCTCGTTTACCCTTCTCTCTTCGATTTTTCTTAATTGCAATTATTTTCTTAATTTTTGATGTAGAAATTGCTCTTCTTCTCCCAATAATCTTAATTTTTAAATCATCAAATTTAATAAATTGAACAATTACTAGCCTTTTCTTTATTTTTATTCTATTAATTGGATTATATCACGAATGAAACCAAGGAGCATTAGAATGAAATAATTAAATCTCAACCAAATATGAAGCGATATATTGCAATTAGTTTCGGCCTAATCTTAGGTGAATTACACCCATATTTTTTAAAAATAAATAAATAGGATAATAGTTAATTATAACATTTAACTTGCACTTAAAAAATATTGATTCAATCAATTTATCTTAAATTAATTGAAACCAAAAAGAGGTATATTACTGTTAATAATATTAATGAATTTTAAAATTCCAATTAAGAAATATAAATGGAATTAAACCATTAAAGATAAAAGTTAGCAGCTTTTTCTTGATCACCATATTTCTATTAATATTTATTTATATAGTTTAAAAAAAACATTACATTTTCAATGTAAAATTAATAAACTTTATTTATAAATATTTCCAATATTTAAAAATTAAAATAATTTCCTCAACAACTTCAATGTTACGCTCTAAATATAAGCTATTTAAATTAATTTAAAAATATTATTAATAATAAAATTACAATTCAAATAAAATATCTTATTAAATAAATTTTCAAATTATTATTTTGAAACTCTTGAATATATAAAGAATACTTTTTTATTTGATAATATAATATATGTCCACCAAAATATTCTCTTCAACCTTGATCAAATCTTTTATATGAAAATAATCCTATTTTTAATGGCAATTTAATAATAATTAAAGTCGAAATATAAGGCATAAATCATATTATCCCAACAAATCTTCTAAATTTATAAAATATAAAAGATTTATTATTACTAAATAAATTTTCATAATTTAATAAATAACCTATCAAACCCCCTAAAACACAAACCATTAATGTTAAAAATTTTATCATTTTAGGTAAATTAACTATCTCTGGATTAAAAAATATTAATCATCTAAGAAAACTTCCCCCAATAATAGCTATAATTATTAAAAAAAAAATTCTAAAATTTATAATTCATCTCTTATCATTTAATATATTTAAAACTATATTTTTAAAATCCCCTGTTATAGAATAATAAACTAATCGAAAAGAATAACAAACCGTTAACCCAGTTGAAAAAAAAAAAAGAAAAAAAGAAAAAAAATTTATATAAGAAAGTATAACAACTTCTAAGATTAAATCCTTTGAATAAAATCCAGCTAAAAAAGGCATTCCACACAAAGCTAAATTAGCAATATTAAAACATCTACAAACTAAAGGTATTCTTATAAACAACCCTCCTATATAACGAATATCTTGTATATTTTTTATATTATGAATAATTACTCCTGCACATATAAATAATAATGCCTTAAATAAAGCATGAGTTAAAAGATGAAAAAATGCTAATTTAAATTCTCCAATAGATAAAATTCTTATTATTAATCCTAATTGTCTTAAAGTAGATAAAGCAATAATTTTTTTTAAATCATACTCAAAATTAGCCCCTAATCCAGCTATAAATATTGTTAATCCTGAAATTAATAATAAAATTTGACCAAATAATGAATCTACTAATAAAATATTAAAACGAATCAATAAATAAACCCCTGCAGTTACTAAAGTTGAAGAATGAACTAAAGCAGAAACAGGGGTAGGGGCTGCTATAGCAGCAGGTAATCAAGAAGAAAAAGGAATTTGAGCTCTTTTAGTTATAGCTGCTAATATCACCAATCTTCCAATTATTAATATTTCAAAATTTTCCTTATTAATTTCTAAATAAAAAATATAATTCCAACTTCCATAATTTAATATCCAAGCAATAGCTAATAATAAAGCTACATCACCAATTCGATTTGATAAAGCTGTTAACATTCCAGCATTATAAGATTTTACATTTTGAAAATAAATTACTAAACAATAAGAAACTAATCCTAATCCATCTCATCCTAATAAAATTCTAATTAAATTAGGACTAATAATTAGTATTATCATTGATATAACAAATATTAAAACTAATAAAATAAATCGATTTTTATTAAAATCTCTAGATATATAATCATCTCTATATAAAATTACTAAAGAAGAAATTAATAATACAAAAGATATAAATATCAATCTTATTCAATCCAATAAAAAAGTCATAACAATTGAAGTTGAATATAAAGAAATAATTTCTCATTCAATAAAATAAATTAAATCATTCAATAAAAAATTTAAACTAAATATAAAAAAATTAAATCTAATAAAAATTAAAAAATAAAATCTAACCTTACAATAATTAATTAAAGAATTCACGATTTAAAATGAAAATTCATATCATTGACACCACAAATCAATATTTTTTTTAAACTATTTAAATTAAATTCATAATATACAAATATCACTTTTTAAAATTAAAAAATTTAAAGGTAATCAATGTAATATTAATAATAAATACTCTCGACTTGTCCCAAAAGAAAAAAAATTAACCCCAGAATAAATTTTACCATGTTGACTATATGAAAATAAATAAAGGGTATAAGCCGCTCTAAAAAAAGATAATAATCTTAAACCAATTATAGTTAATCAAGATCATCTTACAATTCTATTTATTAAACTAATTTCCCCTAATAAATTTAATGTTGGAGGAGCCGCTATATTCCCAGCACATAATAAAAATCATCATAAAGCTATTCTAGGTATAAAATTTAATATCCCCTTGTTAATTAATAAACTTCGTCTATTTATTCGTTCATAAGAAATATTTGCTAAACAAAATAATCCAGAAGAACATAAACCATGAGCAATTATTAAAGTATATGATCCTCTTAATCCTCAATAAGTTATAGTTATTAAACCTCTTAAAACAATCCCTATATGAGCTACAGAAGAATAAGCAATTAATGCCTTTAAATCCATTTGTCGTAAACAAATTAATCTTACTAACACACCTCCTATTAAACTAATTCTAATTCATCAATAATTAAATTTTATACCTAAAATTTGTAAAAATGAAAAAACACGTAATAATCCATAACCTCCTAATTTTAATAAAACACCAGCTAAAATTATAGAACCAGAAATAGGAGCTTCAACATGAGCTTTTGGTAATCATAAATGAACTAAAAATATTGGTATTTTTACCAAAAAAGCAAAAATTATACATAAATATAAAAATTTTAAATTATAATATTTTAAATAATTTAATATAATCAAATTTATAATATTTAAATCATTTTTAATAAAAAAAATTCCAATTAATAAAGGTAAAGAAGCTAATAAAGTATAAAATAATAAATAAATTCCTGCTTGTAAACGCTCTGGCTGATAACCTCATCCTAAAATCAAAAATAATGTAGGAATTAATCTTCTCTCAAAAAATAAATAAAATATAAATATTCTTAATGAACTAAAAGTAAATACTAATATCAATAATAACAATAAAATTATAAAAATAAATAATTTTCTATAATTAAAAACACGATAAATTATTTCTCTAGCTATTAATATTAAAGCACAAATCCAAAATCTCAACATAATTAAACCATAAGAAATTAAATCTAATCCAAAATAATAAGAAATATCACAAAAATAATTTATTATTACAATTTTTAATATAAATATAAATCTCCCTAAAAATAGTAAACATTGAACCATTCAATAATTTTTTTTATATAATAATAATAAACAAATAATAAAAAAAATAAATTTTAACATTGTAAAATTGAAAATCTTTGAAAATAATCATTACCATGAGTTCGAACTATAGAAACTAAAATAGATAACCCTAATACTCCCTCACAAACACAAAAAGTTAAAAAAAATATTCTAAAATACTTTTCATTTTCTATATAATTTAAAAAAAAAAATAATATTATAAATAATATTAAAACCATAAATTCTAATGACAATAACATACATAATAAATGCTTTCGTCTAGAAATAAATACTAAACATCCAATTATAAATATTACTATAATAAATAATAAAAATAAATTTACCATTAATTTAGTTTTAATAGTTTAATCAAAACCTTAGTCTTGTAAACTAAAAATAAAAAATTTTTTTTTAAAACATCAAGAAAAAAGAAAATTCTTTTTCATTAATTCCCAAAATTAATATTTTTTATAAACTATTTCTTGATATTTTTATAACTTTTATTTTCTCATCTCTTATAATTAGATTAATTTTCACACAAATTAATCACCCTTTAGCTATAGGATTAATTCTTTTAATTCAAACATTTTTAATTTGTATAATTTCAGGAATTTATATCCAAACATTTTGATATGCTTATATTTTATTTTTAATTTTTATAGGGGGAATATTAGTTCTATTTATTTATGTAACCTCTCTTTCATCAAATGAAATATTCTCTTTTTCAATAAAATTATCAATTATTCTATATTTTATACTAATTATCTTTTTAATAATTTTTTTTTTTATAGATAAAATAATAATTGAAACATTTATTAATAATTACGAAATAAATTTATTATCAAATTTTAAATCTTTATATATATAGAAAATATTTTATCTTTAAATAAAATATATAATTTTCCTACAAATTTAATTACTTTACTTTTAATTAATTATTTGTTTTTAACATTATTAGTTACAGTAAAAATCTCTATAAAAAATTATGGACCTTTACGCCCATTATCTTAATTAACAAAATTATTTATGAAATTAATGAATAAACCAATTCGAAATACCCACCCTTTATTTAAAATTATAAATAATGCACTAATTGATTTACCTGCCCCCTCTAATATTTCAATTTGATGAAATTTCGGATCTCTTTTAGGACTTTGTTTAATAATTCAAATTTTAACAGGTCTTTTTTTAGCTATACATTATACAGCAGATATTGAAACTGCTTTTAATAGTGTAAATCATATTTATCGAGATGTTAATAATGGATGACTACTCCGAATTTGTCACGCAAACGGAGCTTCATTTTTTTTTGCATGTTTATTTACCCATGTAGGACGAGGTATTTATTATAATTCATTTCTTTATATTCCTACATGAATAGTAGGAGTAATTATATTATTTATAACAATAGCAACTGGATTTTTAGGATATGTTTTACCTTGAGGACAAATATCTTTTTGAGGAGCAACTGTTATTACAAATCTTTTATCGGCTATTCCTTATTTAGGAAATGATTTAGTTCAATGAATTTGAGGAGGATTCGCAATTGATAACGCAACTTTAACTCGATTCTTTACTTTTCATTTTATTTTACCTTTTATTATTTTAGCTTTAACAATAATTCACCTTTTATTTTTACATCAAACAGGATCAAATAATCCATTAGGATTAAATAGAAATATTGATAAAATTCCATTTCACCCATATTTTATTTATAAAGATATAGCAGGATTTATTATCTTTATTTGAATTTTAATCACTTTTATTTGAAAATTTAATTATTTATTAATAGACCCAGAAAATTTTATTCCAGCTAATCCATTAGTAACTCCTGTTCATATTCAACCTGAATGATATTTTTTATTTGCTTATGCAATTTTACGATCAATTCCTAATAAATTAGGAGGAGTAATTGCTTTAGTTATATCAATTGCCATTTTAATAATTTTACCTTTTACTCATATAAGTAAATTTCAAGGACTTCAATTTTATCCTCTTAACCAAATTTTATTTTGAAGAATAACATCTATTACATGCCTATTAACTTGAATTGGAGCACGACCCGTAGAAATCCCTTATATTATAACAGGACAAATTTTAACAATTTTATATTTTTTATATTTTATTATTAATCCCCTTTTATCAAAATACTGAGATAACCTTTTAAATTAATTAATAAGCTTTTACAGCATATGTTTTGAAAACATAAGAAAGAAGTAAACTCTTCTATTAATTTTATACTAAAAATCATTCATTATAAAGAAAAAAAAAAAATTTTTACTCCAATAAAAAAAAATAAATAATTTAAAGATAAAGGTAAAAATCTTTTTCATGCTAAATATATTAATTTATCATAACGAAATCGAGGTAAAGTCCCTCGAACCCAAATAAATATATAAGAAATAAAAACTAATTTTAAAAAAAAAAAAAATCTATAAATATCTCTACCTAAAAAAATTACTACAAATAATATACTTATAAATAAAATTCTTGCATATTCTGCTAAAAAAATTAAAGCAAATCTACCTCTTCTATATTCAACATTAAACCCAGAGACTAATTCTGATTCTCCTTCTGCAAAATCAAATGGAGTTCGATTAGTTTCAGCTAAACAAGAAGCAAATCAAACTAATCTTAAAGGATAACAAAAAACAATAAATCAAATATATTTTTGAAAAAAATAAAAATTTAAAAAATTATAACCCCCCACTAAAAAAATAAATCTTAATAAAATTAAAGCCAAACTTACTTCATAAGAAATAGTTTGAGCAACAGCCCGTAAACCCCCTAATAAAGCATAATTAGAATTAGAAGATCACCCAGCAATTATAACAGTATAAACTCTTAATCTAGTAATACAAAAAAAAAATAATACTCCTAAATTAAAAGAATATAATTTAATTAAATAAGGAATACATAACCAAATTAATAAAGATAAAAATAAAGAAAAAATTGGAGAAAAATAATAAACTAAATAATTAGATAATAAAGGATATGTTTGTTCTTTAGTAAATAACTTAACTGCATCTCTAAAAGGTTGTAATAACCCAACAAATCCAACTTTATTAGGACCTTTTCGAATTTGAATATATCCTAAAACTTTTCGTTCTAATAATGTTAAAAAAGCAACTCTAACTAAAACACAAATAATTAATAATAAACTACCTACTAACCCCAATACATAATCATTAAAATACAATACTATTTATAATAATAAAATATTATTTAAATAAATTCTAAATTTATTACACTAATCTGCCAAAATAGTAATTAAATATTATTATCAATCATTTTAATAAAATTTATATTTTTTATATTAGGTCCTTTCGTACTATAATATAATTATTAATTAAAGATAGAAACCAACCTGGCTTACACCGGTTTGAACTCAGATCATGTAAGAATTCAAAGGTCGAACAGACCTAAACTTTAAACTTCTACACCTAAAAATAACTCTTAATCCAACATCGAGGTCGCAATCTTTTTTATCGATATGAACTCTAAAAAAAAATTACGCTGTTATCCCTAAGGTAACTTAAATTTTTAATCAATATTATTGGATCAATTATTCATATATTAATGTATAATACAATTAAAAGTTAATTAAATTTTTATACCACCCCAGTAAAATTTTTAATAAAATTATAATTAAAATAATCCTTAAAAAATTATAAAATATAAAAATAAAGATCTATAGGGTCTTCTCGTCTTTTAATTTTATCTTAACTTTTTAATTAAAAAATAAAATTCTAAAAAAATTTATATAAGACAGTATATATCTTATCCAACCATTCATACAAGCCTCCAATTAAAAGACTATTGATTATGCTACCTTCGCACAGTCAAAATACTGCGGCCCTTTAATAATATTCAGTGGGCAGGTTAGACTTTAAATTAATTTCAAAAAGACATGTTTTTGATAAACAGGTAAATATATATTTATTGCCGAATTCCTTATATAAACCTCTCATTTATAAATAATTTATATAAATTTATATACTAATTTTATCATAATTAATAAACTTTCTTTATTAAAATTTATATTTTAATAAATAACTTAATTTTAAAATAAATAATATAATTATAAAATAAATTATAACATACTTACTAATAATGACTATTTTTAAGCCTATATTTATTTATTTACTTAATTAAAATTTAAAATTTTATTTTAAAGCTAATCCCTTAAAATATTAATTTTATTAAATTAAATAATTAACTAATTAAATATTTAATTAATAAATCTAAATTAAATTTATTTCTTAAAAAACTAGATATATTTTAAAACGATTAACATTTCATTTCTAAATTTATATTAAAAATAATTATTCCACATTAACTTTTTTATAAATTTAAATCTTTAAAATTCGAGAAAAATTAATATAATAATTAATTAATTAATAAACCCTGATACACAAGGTACAATAAATTAAATTTTCTTTTAAAATAAAAATTTTTCAATTTATTTCAATCTTCTTTTACAATACTAATAAACTATAATAAAAATTATTATTTATTTAAATAATACTAAAACTTTAAATTATAAAATTATTTTTATTAAATAATATAAAAAATAAATAAAATTAATAAATAAAATTTATTCAATTTAAATTGAATTGCACAAATTTCTTTTCAATGTAAATGAAATACTTTACTAATTAAGCTTTAAATTGACTTTCTAGATACACTTTCCAGTACATCTACTATGTTACAACTTATCTTATTTTAATAATAAGAACGATGGGCGATATGTACATAATTTAGAGCTAAAATCTTATAAATAATCTTTTTTATAATACTATCAAATCCACTTTCAAAAATTTAATTTCAAAATTTTATCCATATAAATAAATTTATTGTAATCCATCTCTACTTAAATATAAACTGCACCTTGATCTGACATTTTTTATTAATTTTAAATTATGAAAATTTTATCTTATAATATATTCTGATGACGACGATATACAAATTAAATTAATTTAAGTAAGGTTCAATGTGGATTATCAATTACAGGACAGATTCCTCTGAATAGACTAAATTACCGCCAAATTTTTTAAATTTCAAGAATATAACTAATACTACTTTAATATTTTATTATTTATTTTTAATAATAGGGTATCTAATCCTAGTTTATTACAAAAAGTTTACAGCTTAAATTTATTTTTCAAATAATAATAATAATAATTTAATAATTTCACCTAATAAATTAATTTTTATATTATAAATAAACAATTTAACTAATATTAAAAATTTTTACTTATATTATTTGTATAACCGCGGTAGCTGGCACAAATTTTACCAATATTAAAAATTATTACTAATACAAAATTTCTTTTTTCCTTTAATATTAATTACTGAGAATAAATAAAACTAATTAATTTTTTAAAAATTAAATAATTTCACACAAAAATTTACATGTAAAATAAAATAATAGTAAAAAATTTAACCATAATAAAATTATTTATATATTATATTTAAAATATTCAAATAAGTCATTTATAAAAAAAAATAATTAATTTAATAATACATTCATCATAATCAAACAAACAAATTAAACTAATAAAAACAACTTAGCTCAATTCTTTCCAAGTGTCAAAAATTTTTACACCCCCTAAATATAAAAATATTTTAACTAATAAAATTTTTCAATTAATTTATAAAAAAAAATAATTAATTTAATAATACATTCATCATAATCAAACAAACAAATTAAACTAATAAAAACAACTTAGCTCAATTCTTTCCAAGTGTCAAAAATTTTTACACCCCCTAAATATAAAAATATTTTAACTAATAAAATTTTTCAATTAATTTATAAAAAAAAATAATTAATTTAATAATACATTCATCATAATCAAACAAACAAATTAAACTAATAAAAACAACTTAGCTCAATTCTTTCCAAGTGTCAAAAATTTTTACACCCCCTAAATATAAAAATATTTTAACTAATAAAATTTTTCAATTAATTTATAAAAAAAAATAATTAATTTAATAATACATTCATCATAATCAAACAAACAAATTAAACTAATAAAAACAACTTAGCTCAATTCTTTCCAAGTGTCAAAAATTTTTACACCCCCTAAATATAAAAATATTTTAACTAATAAAATTTTTCAATTAATTTATAAAAAAAAATAATTAATTTAATAATACATTCATCATAATCAAACAAACAAATTAAACTAATAAAAACAACTTAGCTCAATTCTTTCCAAGTGTCAAAAATTTTTACACCCCCTAAATATAAAAATATTTTAACTAATAAAATTTTTCAATTAATTTATAAAAAAAAATAATTAATTTAATAATACATTCATCATAATCAAACAAACAAATTAAACTAATAAAAACAACTTAGCTCAATTCTTTCCAAGTGTCAAAAATTTTTACACCCCCTAAATATAAAAATATTTTAACTAATAAAATTTTTCAATTAATTTATAAAAAAAAATAATTAATTTAATAATACATTCATCATAATCAAACAAACAAATTAAACTAATAAAAACAACTTAGCTCAATTCTTTCCAAGTGTCAAAAATTTTTACACCCCCTAAATATAAAAATATTTTAACTAATAAAATTTTTCAATTAATTTATAAAAAAAAATAATTAATTTAATAATACATTCATCATAATCAAACAAACAAATTAAACTAATAAAAACAACTTAGCTCAATTCTTTCCAAGTGTCAAAAATTTTTACACCCCCTAAATATAAAAATATTTTAACTAATAAAATTTTTCAATTAATTTATAAAAAAAAATAATTAATTTAATAATACATTCATCATAATCAAACAAACAAATTAAACTAATAAAAACAACTTAGCTCAATTCTTTCCAAGTGTCAAAAATTTTTACACCCCCTAAATATAAAAATATTTTAACTAATAAAATTTTTCAATTAATTTATAAAAAAAAATAATTAATTTAATAATACATTCATCATAATCAAACAAACAAATTAAACTAATAAAAACAACTTAGCTCAATTCTTTCCAAGTGTCAAAAATTTTTACACCCCCTAAATATAAAAATATTTTAACTAATAAAATTTTTCAATTAATTTATAAAAAAAAAATAATTAATTTAATAATACATTCATCATAATCAAACAAACAAATTAAACTAATAAAAACAACTTAGCTCAATTCTTTTCTCGACGCGCAACCAATATTAATAATTTTATTTTATATTTAAAATTTTATATTTATATATAATTATTTAATATTAAATTATATATTTTATTAATTAAATATTTTTTACACTCCCTTTATATAAATTATTTATAATATATATATATATTTATAATTATATAAATTAATTATATTTATTTATTTAATATAAATAATTTAATATAATATAAATAAATAAAATACAATGAATATATTTATATATAAATTATTTATATGTATATAGATCTTTTTTTTCTCTGTAAATATAGGCCGAATAGGCATATAAATAATACACTAACGATAATATAATCCTTATTAATTAATTCTCTTAATTTATATATATAATATATTTATTAATAGATCTAAATATATATATATAATAGATGAATATATTATTAAATATTTTATTAATTTATATAATACATTTATATATATATTAAACATTTATATAATATATATATATATATATAATTAATTCTAAAAATAATTATTTAAATTTAATTTAAATAAAAAATTTTAAAAATAAACATTTATAAACTTTATTTTAAATGCCTTTCAAAATTAAATCTTAATCATGTTATTTTTTTTTTACTTATAATAATAAAAAAAAAAATAAAAATGAATTGCCTGATAAAAGGATTACCTTGATAGGGTAAATTATAAAAATTTAATATTTTTATTCATTATATTTAATAGAATTAAACTATTTCTAAAAATTTCAAAAATTTTTGTGCATCATACACTAAAATATATTTTTATAATTCAATTATATTTAAAAAGATAAGCTAAATTAAGCTACTGGGCTCATACCCCATTTATAAAGGTTATAATCCTTTTCTTTTTAATTAAAAAATTTTCAAATAATATTTTTATAATAACATTAATTTTTGGAACTTTATTAACAATTTCTTCAAACTCTTGATTAGGAGTTTGAATAGGATTAGAAATTAATTTACTTTCATTTATTCCCCTAATAAATGAAAATAAAAAAAATATATTAATATCCGAAAGAAGTCTAAAATATTTTTTGATTCAAGCTTATGCTTCTTCTATTTTATTATTTTCAATTTTATTATTATTATTATTCAATTTTAACTTAATTATTAAAAATAACGTTATTCATTTAATAATTTATTCAACTTTAGCATTAAAAAGAGGAATTGCCCCCTTCCACTTTTGATTCCCTGAAGTAATAGAAGGATTAAATTGAATTAATAATTTAATTTTAATAACATGACAAAAAATTGCTCCCTTAATAATAATTTCTTATAATTCAAATTATAATTTATTATTCATTTTTATTTTTTTTTCTATAATTATTGGAGCATTAGGAGGATTAAATCAAACCTCCTTACGAAAATTAATAGCATTTTCTTCAATTAATCATTTAAGATGAATATTAATAGCAATAATATATAATGAATATTTATGACTAATATACTTCTTTTTATATTCTTTCCTATCATCTTCTATTATTTTAATTTTCAATAATTTTAAATTATATTATTTTAATCAAATTTATAACTTTTCATTAATAAACCCAATTATTAAATTTATAATTTTCATTAATTTATTATCTTTAGGAGGACTCCCTCCATTTTTAGGATTCTTCCCTAAATGAATAATTATTGAAAATTTAACAAAAATAAATCATTATTTTTTAATATTTATAGCAGTTTGTATGACTTTAATTACATTATTTTATTATTTACGAATATCATATAGAATTTATATATTAAATTTCTATAAAAATTCATGAATTATAAAAAATTTTAATAACAATTCTCTTCTAATTTTATTTATAAATTTTACCTCTATTATAGGATTAATAATAATTTTCTCATTTTATTTAATCTTATAAAGAGTTTAAGTTAATAAAACTATTAGTTTTCAAAGCTAAAAATACTTGTAAAATCTTTTAATTCTTAAACTTTAATAATTATTCCTTATTCCTTCAGAATTGCAATCTAATATCATTATTGACTATAAAGTTTGATTAAAAAGAAAATATTCTTATAAATAAATTTACAATTTATTGCCTAAATTTCAGCCATTCAATCGCGACAATGGCTATTTTCTACAAATCATAAAGATATTGGAACTTTATATTTTATTTTTGGAGCATGAGCAGGGATAATTGGAACATCAATAAGAATTTTAATTCGTTTAGAACTAAGACAACCAGGAATATTTATTGGTAATGATCAAATTTATAATGTAATTGTAACCGCCCATGCATTTGTAATAATTTTTTTCATAGTAATACCTATTATAATCGGAGGATTTGGTAATTGATTAGTACCTTTAATACTAGGAGCTCCTGATATAGCATTTCCACGAATAAATAATATAAGATTTTGACTTCTTCCTCCATCTATTACATTATTACTCTCAAGCAGAATAGTTGAAAATGGGTCAGGAACTGGTTGAACAGTTTATCCCCCTCTTTCATCTAATATTGCTCATAATGGATCATCAGTTGATTTAACAATTTTTTCTCTTCATTTAGCAGGAATTTCTTCAATTTTAGGAGCTATTAATTTTATTACCACTATTATTAACATACGACCTGAAGGAATTTCTTTAGATCGAATACCTTTATTTGTATGATCAGTAATTATTACAGCAATTCTTCTTCTTTTATCTTTACCCGTATTAGCAGGAGCTATTACTATACTTCTTACAGATCGTAATTTAAATACTTCATTTTTCGACCCAATTGGAGGAGGTGATCCAATTCTTTATCAACATTTATTTTGATTTTTTGGACATCCAGAGGTATATATTTTAATTCTTCCAGGATTTGGAATAATTTCTCATATTATTACTCAAGAAAGAGGTAAAAAGGAAACATTTGGGACTTTAGGAATAATTTATGCTATATTAGCTATTGGACTTTTAGGATTTATTGTATGAGCTCATCATATATTTACAGTTGGTATAGATGTTGATACTCGAGCTTACTTTACTTCAGCTACTATAATTATTGCAGTTCCTACAGGAATTAAAATTTTTAGTTGATTAGCTACTCTTCATGGTACTCAATTAAATTATAATCCTACATTATTATGATCATTAGGATTTGTTTTTTTATTTACTGTAGGAGGATTAACAGGTGTAATTTTAGCAAATTCTTCAATTGATATTATTCTTCATGATACTTATTATGTAGTAGCTCATTTTCATTATGTTCTCTCTATAGGAGCAGTATTTGCAATTATAGCAGGATTTATTCATTGATATCCTTTATTAACAGGATTAATTATAAACCCCTTATGATTAAAAATTCAATTTATAATTATATTTATTGGAGTAAATTTAACATTTTTTCCTCAACATTTTTTAGGATTAGCAGGTATACCTCGTCGTTATTCAGATTTTCCAGATAGTTATTTAACATGAAATATTATTTCTTCTTTAGGTAGTTCTATCTCATTAATTGCTATCTTATTTTTCCTATTTATTATTTGAGAAAGTATAATTACTAAACGAACTCCTTCATTCCCTATACAACTTTCTTCTTCAATTGAATGATATCATTCTATACCTCCTATAGAACACACATATTCAGAACTTCCTATTTTATCATCAAATTTCTAATATGGCAGAATAGTGCAATGAATTTAAGCTTCATATATAAAGATTTTTTCTTTTATTAGAAAATGGCAACATGATCTAATTTAGGATTACAAAATAGAATTTCTCCTTTAATAGAACAATTAAACTTTTTTCATGATCATACTATTTTAATTTTAATTATAATTACAACATTAATTGCTTATATTATAATTATATTATTTTTCAATAAATTTACCAATCGATATCTTCTTCATGGTCAAACAATCGAAATTATTTGAACAATTTTACCTGCAATTATTCTTATATTTATTGCCTTTCCCTCTCTTCGTCTTTTATATTTAATAGATGAAATTAATAATCCTTTAATTACTCTAAAAACTATTGGACATCAATGATATTGAAGATATGAATATTCAAATTTTACTAATTTAGAATTTGACTCTTATATAACTCCTACCAATGAACTTAATATAAATGGATTCCGCCTATTAGATGTAGATAATCGAATTATTTTACCTTTTAATAATCAAATTCGAATTTTAGTAACAGCCACAGATGTTCTTCATTCATGAACAATTCCAGCCCTAGGTGTAAAAATTGACGCAACTCCAGGACGATTAAATCAAACTAATTTCTTAATTAATCAACCTGGATTATTTTTTGGACAATGTTCAGAAATTTGTGGAGCAAACCATAGCTTTATACCAATTGTTATTGAAAGAATCCCAATAAATTTCTTTATTAAATGAATTTCATCTCAAATCAATTCATTAGATGACTGAAAGCAAGTAATGATCTCTTAAATCATATTATAGTAAATTAGCAATTACTTCTAATGATATTAATATTTCTCTCAAAAAAAAATTAGTTTAATCAAAACCTTAGTTTGTCAAACTAAAAATATTAATAATTTAATATTTTTTAATTCCTCAAATATCTCCATTAAGATGATTAACTTTATTCTTTATTTTTTCATTTACTTTAATAATTTTTAATATTAAAAATTATTATTGCTTTTTTTATTCTTTAAATTCAACCCCCCAACTATTAAATATTAAACAATCTAAATTAAATTGAAAATGATAACTAATCTATTTTCAGTATTTGATCCTTCAACAACAATTTTTAATATATCCTTAAATTGAATAAGAACTTTTTTAGGTTTATTAATTATTCCATCTTCTTACTGATTAATCCCTAATCGATTCCAAATTATTTGAAATAATATTTTATTAACTTTACATAAAGAATTTAAAACTCTTTTAGGTCCAACTAATAATAATAAAAGAACTTTAATATTTATTTCTTTATTTTCTTTAATTATATTTAATAATTTTTTAGGACTTTTTCCTTATATTTTTACAAGAACTAGTCATTTAACATTAACTTTAACCTTAGCTTTTCCTTTATGATTAAGAATTATAATTTATGGATGAACAAATCACACACAACATATATTTGCTCATTTAGTTCCTCAAGGAACTCCCGCAATCCTAATACCTTTTATAGTATGTATTGAAACAATTAGAAATGTAATTCGTCCAGGAACTTTAGCTATTCGATTAACCGCAAATATAATTGCTGGTCATTTACTTTTAACCCTTTTAGGAAATACTGGGCCTATATCTACATCTTACATTATTGTAAGAATTATTTTAATTGTTCAAATTGCTTTATTATTACTTGAATCAGCAGTCGCTATTATTCAATCTTATGTATTTTCAGTTTTAAGTACTTTATATTCTAGAGAAGTAAATTAATGTCAACAAAAATAAATCATCCCTTTCATTTAGTAGACTATAGTCCATGACCTTTATTAGGAGCAATTAGAGCAATAACAATAACTACAGGATTAGTTCAATGATTCCATCAATATAATAATAATTTATTTATTTTAGGAAATATTATTACCCTATTAATTATATATCAATGATGACGAGATATTTCTCGAGAAAGTACTTTCCAAGGACTTCATACTTTCAATGTAACTTTAGGCCTTCGATGAGGAATAATTCTTTTTATTATCTCCGAAATTTTCTTTTTTATTTCATTTTTTTGAGCATTTTTTCATAGAAGATTATCTCCTACAATTGAACTAGGAATAATATGACCTCCTATTGGAATCCATCCATTTAATCCTTTTCAAATTCCTTTATTAAATACAGCTATTTTATTAGCATCAGGAATTACTGTAACTTGAGCTCATCATAGATTAATAGAAAATAATCATACTCAAACAATTCAAAGATTATTTTTTACAGTACTTTTAGGAATTTATTTCTCAATTTTACAAGGATATGAATATATAGAAGCTCCATTTACTATTGCAGATAATGTTTATGGCTCAACATTTTTCATATCAACAGGATTCCACGGACTTCATGTTTTAATTGGAACTTCTTTTTTATTAATTTGTTTTTTACGTCATATTAATCATCATTTTTCAAAAAATCACCATTTTGGATTTGAAGCAGCAGCATGATATTGACACTTTGTAGATGTAGTTTGATTATTTTTATATATTTCAATTTACTGATGAGGAGGTTAATTTATAAAGTATATGTATGTATAAATGACTTCCAATCATTAGGACTAAATAATTTTAGTATAAATAATTTTAACACTTACTATTATAAGTCTAATTATTTTAACTATTTCTATTATTATAATAATAATAGCAACCTTTTTATCTAAAAAAACCATTACTGATCGTGAAAAATCTTCCCCTTTTGAATGTGGATTTGACCCTATAAATTATTCTCGTTTACCCTTCTCTCTTCGATTTTTCTTAATTGCAATTATTTTCTTAATTTTTGATGTAGAAATTGCTCTTCTTCTCCCAATAATCTTAATTTTTAAATCATCAAATTTAATAAATTGAACAATTACTAGCCTTTTCTTTATTTTTATTCTATTAATTGGATTATATCACGAATGAAACCAAGGAGCATTAGAATGAAATAATTAAATCTCAACCAAATATGAAGCGATATATTGCAATTAGTTTCGGCCTAATCTTAGGTGAATTACACCCATATTTTTTAAAAATAAATAAATAGGATAATAGTTAATTATAACATTTAACTTGCACTTAAAAAATATTGATTCAATCAATTTATCTTAAATTAATTGAAACCAAAAAGAGGTATATTACTGTTAATAATATTAATGAATTTTAAAATTCCAATTAAGAAATATAAATGGAATTAAACCATTAAAGATAAAAGTTAGCAGCTTTTTCTTGATCACCATATTTCTATTAATATTTATTTATATAGTTTAAAAAAAACATTACATTTTTCAATGTAAAATTAATAAACTTTATTTATAAATATTTCCAATATTTAAAAATTAAAATAATTTCCTCAACAACTTCAATGTTACGCTCTAAATATAAGCTATTTAAATTAATTTAAAAATATTATTAATAATAAAATTACAATTCAAATAAAATATCTTATTAAATAAATTTTCAAATTATTATTTTGAAACTCTTGAATATATAAAGAATACTTTTTTATTTGATAATATAATATATGTCCACCAAAATATTCTCTTCAACCTTGATCAAATCTTTTATATGAAAATAATCCTATTTTTAATGGCAATTTAATAATAATTAAAGTCGAAATATAAGGCATAAATCATATTATCCCAACAAATCTTCTAAATTTATAAAATATAAAAGATTTATTATTACTAAATAAATTTTCATAATTTAATAAATAACCTATCAAACCCCCTAAAACACAAACCATTAATGTTAAAAATTTTATCATTTTAGGTAAATTAACTATCTCTGGATTAAAAAATATTAATCATCTAAGAAAACTTCCCCCAATAATAGCTATAATTATTAAAAAAAAAATTCTAAAATTTATAATTCATCTCTTATCATTTAATATATTTAAAACTATATTTTTAAAATCCCCTGTTATAGAATAATAAACTAATCGAAAAGAATAACAAACCGTTAACCCAGTTGAAAAAAAAAAAAGAAAAAAAGAAAAAAAATTTATATAAGAAAGTATAACAACTTCTAAGATTAAATCCTTTGAATAAAATCCAGCTAAAAAAGGCATTCCACACAAAGCTAAATTAGCAATATTAAAACATCTACAAACTAAAGGTATTCTTATAAACAACCCTCCTATATAACGAATATCTTGTATATTTTTTATATTATGAATAATTACTCCTGCACATATAAATAATAATGCCTTAAATAAAGCATGAGTTAAAAGATGAAAAAATGCTAATTTAAATTCTCCAATAGATAAAATTCTTATTATTAATCCTAATTGTCTTAAAGTAGATAAAGCAATAATTTTTTTTAAATCATACTCAAAATTAGCCCCTAATCCAGCTATAAATATTGTTAATCCTGAAATTAATAATAAAATTTGACCAAATAATGAATCTACTAATAAAATATTAAAACGAATCAATAAATAAACCCCTGCAGTTACTAAAGTTGAAGAATGAACTAAAGCAGAAACAGGGGTAGGGGCTGCTATAGCAGCAGGTAATCAAGAAGAAAAAGGAATTTGAGCTCTTTTAGTTATAGCTGCTAATATCACCAATCTTCCAATTATTAATATTTCAAAATTTTCCTTATTAATTTCTAAATAAAAAATATAATTCCAACTTCCATAATTTAATATCCAAGCAATAGCTAATAATAAAGCTACATCACCAATTCGATTTGATAAAGCTGTTAACATTCCAGCATTATAAGATTTTACATTTTGAAAATAAATTACTAAACAATAAGAAACTAATCCTAATCCATCTCATCCTAATAAAATTCTAATTAAATTAGGACTAATAATTAGTATTATCATTGATATAACAAATATTAAAACTAATAAAATAAATCGATTTTTATTAAAATCTCTAGATATATAATCATCTCTATATAAAATTACTAAAGAAGAAATTAATAATACAAAAGATATAAATATCAATCTTATTCAATCCAATAAAAAAGTCATAACAATTGAAGTTGAATATAAAGAAATAATTTCTCATTCAATAAAATAAATTAAATCATTCAATAAAAAATTTAAACTAAATATAAAAAAATTAAATCTAATAAAAATTAAAAAATAAAATCTAACCTTACAATAATTAATTAAAGAATTCACGATTTAAAATGAAAATTCATATCATTGACACCACAAATCAATATTTTTTTTAAACTATTTAAATTAAATTCATAATATACAAATATCACTTTTTAAAATTAAAAAATTTAAAGGTAATCAATGTAATATTAATAATAAATACTCTCGACTTGTCCCAAAAGAAAAAAAATTAACCCCAGAATAAATTTTACCATGTTGACTATATGAAAATAAATAAAGGGTATAAGCCGCTCTAAAAAAAGATAATAATCTTAAACCAATTATAGTTAATCAAGATCATCTTACAATTCTATTTATTAAACTAATTTCCCCTAATAAATTTAATGTTGGAGGAGCCGCTATATTCCCAGCACATAATAAAAATCATCATAAAGCTATTCTAGGTATAAAATTTAATATCCCCTTGTTAATTAATAAACTTCGTCTATTTATTCGTTCATAAGAAATATTTGCTAAACAAAATAATCCAGAAGAACATAAACCATGAGCAATTATTAAAGTATATGATCCTCTTAATCCTCAATAAGTTATAGTTATTAAACCTCTTAAAACAATCCCTATATGAGCTACAGAAGAATAAGCAATTAATGCCTTTAAATCCATTTGTCGTAAACAAATTAATCTTACTAACACACCTCCTATTAAACTAATTCTAATTCATCAATAATTAAATTTTATACCTAAAATTTGTAAAAATGAAAAAACACGTAATAATCCATAACCTCCTAATTTTAATAAAACACCAGCTAAAATTATAGAACCAGAAATAGGAGCTTCAACATGAGCTTTTGGTAATCATAAATGAACTAAAAATATTGGTATTTTTACCAAAAAAGCAAAAATTATACATAAATATAAAAATTTTAAATTATAATATTTTAAATAATTTAATATAATCAAATTTATAATATTTAAATCATTTTTAATAAAAAAAATTCCAATTA
>NW_026599686.1:0-29405 GCF_029784135.1 Toxorhynchites rutilus septentrionalis | reverse complement strand
TTAAGGTGGCCGTACACTGTTTGTCCGGGGCTCAAATATTACACATTTTTTGCCAGATAAATGACAGAACACTAAGGCTTTGCTTGTCACTCTTCAACAACTATCAATACTGGCATCGAACATCGAACGTTGACTGAGGTAACTTTGAGGTAACCGAACCGACATGTACCGACAGGTTTGACGAACAGACCGAAAACATATTTTAGCCATCCAATAACTGAATGTCGTGTGCCTGTCGTGTTTTGTGTCGAATAAACGTTCAAATCAACGTTCAAATTTTATCTGTCAAAAAGAGTCAAATATTCGCGGCTTCGGCCAAACAGGGTATGAGCACCCTTGGATCGTGTGCCACTGAGAGGCTGGATTGAAACGGAGAGTGCGTGTGAGAGCGAGCCTTCGCGTTGACGGCATTGTGACGGCGTGTGCTGTCTCATATTGTGTCAGCGAGAATGATAATGTATTTTCAGGTGGAACGAACACCCTTTCAAAATCGAAATTATAAATGAGAATTTACTTTTCCGTATCGAATATGCGTTCCATGTAATAGGGTAGCACGTTTGTTTGCAAATTGTGAAAAAACATTCAACGAAAATTGTGTCTGATTATGACTTTACATTATCATGATAAGTTCTAGTAGAAATGCACGAAATGTACCAATGACCAATGGTTAGGTAAGGGTCAGGAAAACGTGTTTGAAGTAGTCAAATAACATGGAGTGACAATTTTCATTCAATCTTCAACAATTTAAAACTGCCTTCGGGCCTGCTAGTCTGCTAGAGAGTGATTTGCCTCACAACGATGTTGATTGGATCTGTTGCCACCAGACGTCGACACTGTGCGGTGGTATTTTTCCAGATCTCTCATAGGCAGCCATGTTGGCATCAGCCGAGCACACAGAAAGAGATAGGCCCTGGGTTTTACGCGAGAGAATCTTGTGGGCTTGTGAGAGCAAGCATGAAGCAAAAAAATGACTTTTCGGCTTTCGGGTTAAAATTAAATGAATGAACTATGAATGAAAATTATCCCGTATCCGTATAGAATAGATAACCTGTATAGAGCATCAAGTTTTCTGCAGGTGGGGACATTGATTTTATATTGTATGGTTTTAGTTTCAGGAATTATTGGGAAATTATCTTGCGTCAATTATTTTCATTGAAGATTTCGACACGTAGATAAGCGGGAGAGTAGTGACTAACTTGAGAACATGATCTCCTGCAAAAACACAGCCAGTTCGAGTTTAGGCTGAGATTGTGATCCCGGAATGGCCACCGGGTGATCCAGAAGTAATCGAATCGGCCCTCCATTGATACTTCTAGATCAAATTGAGGTCAATTCAACCTTTGAATGGGAAGATATTCGTATGCATACAGTATCAACACACATATGGCACTTACCTAATCAGCATAATTATTCATTTTACTTGGTTGACCGAATATAAATTTTCGGACTAAAGTAGAAAGACGTTCGAACGGTTTGATGGTAAACAAATGAAATGCTATGTCTAGCTGTCTCGGGTATTTATCAATCGTGTGTGGGGGGATGGGGCCGTATCATGGCAACGAATAAACAAATGTGTTCTATTAAAAGTGCCGATGCAATTCTATGGTTGGCGAGTGAACATATGACTACTAGATAAATTTTATGGATACAATTCAAGGTTGGTAAGTATTAGGTATCAGGTAAGTAATGTTGCAACGTATTTGGAATTGTACTTTTTTTTTTCGCTTTACCTTCATTTACTTTCAGGTGACGAACGTGATTATTCGTAATCATTGGATTATTACTTCGGTGTTTTTCTATCTCCAACTAATGTTCAACTTGTAAACAGCTATATCTGCTATTCACTGAATGTTAATAAATAGGAACTAATGTTCAACTTGTAAACAGCTATTTCGAGATTATGATCCCGGAATACATATCTTAGCTTCCTAACAATATTGAAGCAATGGTTATGCGGTTTAGTCCTCTAGTATTGTTAGTAATCTGATCCAAATGCCCGGTAAATTACCCGATCGCCAACTTCCACACATCGATGGAATAATAAGCAATAACAGTGTGCTCATATGTATGATAGTATGTTGTCCAATCAGCAATCCAACGCTCTCAATGTCAGTTTGGTTCGCCCATCTGTTGGTCATTGCTGCTCAACGCGTAACGTACGTTTGTAACGTACATTATCATACAGTGTCGACATCTACCTTTGATTTTGAGTTGGTGTTGGTGTCTGTTTTTATTGCAATATAAAATCAATTATCAGACATAATTTTCGTTCAAGACTGTTATAGAGTTTACAGCATTTGTTACATTAACCAAACACTCAAAACAAGCTGAAGTTCTTGTTGCTATTTTTGAGTATTCGCCCAGAATACAGATAGGAATACAGATCTGCTGGAAAGAGACAAATATGCACATCTCTAGTATGTAGACCAAATGTAAAATGGCTGAGGTGGGATGTGGCCGAGATGTGGTAAAATGGCGGCGGTGGCTTTATGCTCTCTGCTCTCTTTTTGTCACTCACTCACTCGCTCTCTTGAGCGAATTGAGTGGCTAAGCGAGTGACTTAGAATGCGGTGCGAAGTTGCTACATGCTAGTCTGAACTCCTGGTAGCTAGCCAGCCAGCCAGCCAGCGCGTATTCGCGACTTTCTTCAACTAGGGGCCACATAATTGGGTGGGGTCTTCCCAAACTCGTTAGTGTAGTAAGCTCTATCATATTAGAAGACGCGAAGCCACTTTTGTTTACTTGAAACCCGTATATCTGACTTTTGTTTCACCATTTTGTCTATACATAACCAACATTGTTACTGAAACTTTTATAACTATTATCTTCAAGTTGTCTTCAAGAACAATTTTCGTATGAGATATTTCCACCATGTTTTCATTTAAATAGCATACTAATTTGATACGGAATTAAGTTAATTAAGTTAATTCATAATTTTAATTTTATAAGCCAGTAAAAACAGCGCGAGATCATTTCTTTCATAACTCTATGCCACGGAGTAATAATATATTGCGCAATCGGCAATCAGCAATCAGCCGCATTCCGTCTATGGTCCAACGAGACGGACAACAAAACGGCTGACATTCACAGTGAATGATTGGCGTAGAGCACCGTATCGTGCGCAGAAGCAGGAAAGGGTCAACGCAGTTGCTCTCTTCAATATGATCCCGGGTACGGTTGAATGTATTGTGTGAGAGAGAGAGTTAAGGTGGCCGTGCACTGTTTGTCCGGAGGTCTATTTTGTTTGTCACTCAGGTCTCAATATTCAATATTGGCAAACATCGAACATCGACTGAAATCCATGTACAGGACCGAAACAATATTTTAGCCATCCAATGACTGAATATTTGCCTGTCGTGTTTCGTGTCGAATGTATTTGATCAACGTTGGAAATTAATCTGTCAAAAAGAGTCTAATATTTGGCTTCGGCCAAACAGTGTATGATCACCCTTAGATCGTGTGCCACTGTGCGATGTGTGCGTGTGAGAGCGAGCGTTCGCGTTGACGGCATTGGGCTTCGTGTGCTTCGTCATTGTGTCAGCGCGAAAAGTTAAGTTAAGGTGGCCGTACACTGTTTGTCCGGGGCTCAAATTATTACACATTTTTTGCCAGATAAATGACAGAACACTAAGGCTTTGCTTGTCACTCTTCAACAACTATCAATACTGGCATCGAACATCGAACGTTGACTGAGGTAACTTTGAGGTAACCGAACCGACATGTACCGACAGGTTTGACGAACAGACCGAAAACATATTTTAGCCATCCAATAACTGAATGTCGTGTGCCTGTCGTGTTTTGTGTCGAATAAACGTTCAAATCAACGTTCAAATTTTATCTGTCAAAAAGAGTCAAATATTCGCGGCTTCGGCCAAACAGGGTATGAGCACCCTTGGATCGTGTGCCACTGAGAGGCTGGATTGAAACGGAGAGTGCGTGTGAGAGCGAGCCTTCGCGTTGACGGCATTGTGACGGCGTGTGCTGTCTCATAATTGTGTCAGCGAGAATGATAATGTATTTTCAGGTGGAACGAACACCCTTTCAAAATCGAAATTATAAATGAGAATTTACTTTTCCGTATCGAATATGCGTTCCATGTAATAGGGTAGCACGTTTGTTTGCAAATTGTGAAAAAAACATTCAACGAAAATTGTGTCTGATTATGACTTTACATTATCATGATAAGTTCTAGTAGAAATGCACGAAATGTACCAATGACCAATGGTTAGGTAAGGGTCAGGAAAACGTGTTTGAAGTAGTCAAATAACATGGAGTGACAATTTTCATTCAATCTTCAACAATTTAAAACTGCCTTCGGGCCTGCTAGTCTGCTAGAGAGTGATTTGCCTCACAACGATGTTGATTGGATCTGTTGCCACCAGACGTCGACACTGTGCGGTGGTATTTTTCCAGATCTCTCATAGGCAGCCATGTTGGCATCAGCCGAGCACACAGAAAGAGATAGGCCCTGGGTTTTACGCGAGAGAATCTTGTGGGCTTGTGAGAGCAAGCATGAAGCAAAAAATGACTTTTCGGCTTTTCGGGTTAAAATTAAATGAATGAACTATGAATGAAAATTATCCCGTATCCGTATAGAATAGATAACCTGTATAGAGCATCAAGTTTTCTGCAGGTGGGGACATTGATTTTATATTGTATGGTTTTAGTTTCAGGAATTATTGGGAAATTATCTTGCGTCAATTATTTTCATTGAAGATTTCGACACGTAGATAAGCGGGAGAGTAGTGACTAACTTGAGAACATGATCTCCTGGCAAAAACACAGCCAGTTCGAGTTTAGGCTGAGATTGTGATCCCGGAATGGCCACCGGTGATCCAGAAGTAATCGAATCGGCCCTCCATTGATACTTCTAGATCAAATTGAGGTCAATTCAACCTTTGAATGGGAAGATATTCGTATGCATACAGTATCAACACACATATGGCACTTACCTAATCAGCATAATTATTCATTTTACTTGGTTGACCGAATATAAATTTTCGGACTAAAGTAGAAAGACGTTCGAACGGTTTGATGGTAAACAAATGAAATGCTATGTCTAGCTGTCTCGGGTATTTATCAATCGTGTGTGGGGGGATGGGGCCGTATCATGGCAACGAATAAACAAATGTGTTCTATTAAAAGTGCCGATGCAATTCTATGGTTGGCGAGTGAACATATGACTACTAGATAAATTTTATGGATACAATTCAAGGTTGGTAAGTATTAGGTATCAGGTAAGTAATGTTGCAACGTATTTGGAATTGTACTTTTTTTTTCGCTTTACCTTCATTTACTTTCAGGTGACGAACGTGATTATTCGTAATCATTGGATTATTACTTCGGTGTTTTTCTATCTCCAACTAATGTTCAACTTGTAAACAGCTATATCTGCTATTCACTGAATGTTAATAAATAGGAACTAATGTTCAACTTGTAAACAGCTATTTCGAGATTATGATCCCGGAATACATATCTTAGCTTCCTAACAATATTGAAGCAATGGTTATGCGGTTTAGTCCTCTAGTATTGTTAGTAATCTGATCCAAATGCCCGGTAAATTACCCGATCGCCAACTTCCACACATCGATGGAATAATAAGCAATAACAGTGTGCTCATATGTATGATAGTATGTTGTCCAATCAGCAATCCAACGCTCTCAATGTCAGTTTGGTTCGCCCCATCTGTTGGTCATTGCTGCTCAACGCGTAACGTACGTTTGTAACGTACATTATCATACAGTGTCGACATCTACCTTTGATTTTGAGTTGGTGTTGGTGTCTGTTTTTATTGCAATATAAAATCAATTATCAGACATAATTTTCGTTCAAGACTGTTATAGAGTTTACAGCATTTGTTACATTAACCAAACACTCAAAACAAGCTGAAGTTCTTGTTGCTATTTTTGAGTATTCGCCCAGAATACAGATAGGAATACAGATCTGCTGGAAAGAGACAAATATGCACATCTCTAGTATGTAGACCAAATGTAAAATGGCTGAGGTGGGATGTGGCCGAGATGTGGTAAAATGGCGGCGGTGGCTTTATGCTCTCTGCTCTCTTTTTGTCACTCACTCACTCGCTCTCTTGAGCGAATTGAGTGGCTAAGCGAGTGACTTAGAATGCGGTGCGAAGTTGCTACATGCTAGTCTGAACTCCTGGTAGCTAGCCAGCCAGCCAGCCAGCGCGTATTCGCGACTTTCTTCAACTAGGGGCCACATAATTGGGTGGGGTCTTCCCAAACTCGTTAGTGTAGTAAGCTCTATCATATTAGAAGACGCGAAGCCACTTTTGTTTACTTGAAACCCGTATATCTGACTTTTGTTTCACCATTTTGTCTATACATAACCCAACATTGTTACTGAAACTTTTATAACTATTATCTTCAAGTTGTCTTCAAGAACAATTTTCGTATGAGATATTTCCACCATGTTTTCATTTAAATAGCATACTAATTTGATACGGAATTAAGTTAATTAAGTTAATTCATAATTTTAATTTTATAAGCCAGTAAAAACAGCGCGAGATCATTTCTTTCATAACTCTATGCCACGGAGTAATAATATATTGCGCAATCGGCAATCAGCAATCAGCCGCATTCCGTCTATGGTCCAACGAGACGGACAACAAAACGGCTGACATTCACAGTGAATGATTGGCGTAGAGCACCGTATCGTGCGCAGAAGCAGGAAAGGGTCAACGCAGTTGCTCTCTTCAATATGATCCCGGGTACGGTTGAATGTATTGTGTGAGAGAGAGAGTTAAGGTGGCCGTGCACTGTTTGTCCGGAGGTCTATTTTGTTTGTCACTCAGGTCTCAATATTCAATATTGGCAAACATCGAACATCGACTGAAATCCATGTACAGGACCGAAACAATATTTAGCCATCCAATGACTGAATATTTGCCTGTCGTGTTTCGTGTCGAATGTATTTGATCAACGTTGGAAATTAATCTGTCAAAAGTGAGTCTAATATTTGGCTTCGGCCAAACAGTGTATGATCACCCTTAGATCGTGTGCCACTGTGCGTGTGTGCGTGTGAGAGCGAGCGTTCGCGTTGACGGCATTGGGCTTCGTGTGCTTCGTCATTGTGTCAGCGCGAAAAGTTAAGTTAAGGTGGCCGTACACTGTTTGTCCGGGGCTCAAATATTACACATTTTTTGCCAGATAAATGACAGAACACTAAGGCTTTGCTTGTCACTCTTCAACAACTATCAATACTGGCATCGAACATCGAACGTTGACTGAGGTAACTTTGAGGTAACCGAACCGACATGTACCGACAGGTTTGACGAACAGACCGAAAACATATTTTAGCCATCCAATAACTGAATGTCGTGTGCCTGTCGTGTTTGTTGTCGAATAAACGTTCAAATCAACGTTCAAATTTTATCTGTCAAAAAGAGTCAAATATTCGCGGCTTCGGCCAAACAGGGTATGAGCACCCTTGGATCGTGTGCCACTGAGAGGCTGGATTGAAACGGAGAGTGCGTGTGAGAGCGAGCCTTCGCGTTGACGGCATTGTGACGGCGTGTGCTGTCTCATATTGTGTCAGCGAGAATGATAATGTATTTTCAGGTGGAACGAACACCCTTTCAAAATCGAAATTATAAATGAGAATTTACTTTTCCGTATCGAATATGCGTTCCATGTAATAGGGTAGCACGTTTGTTTGCAAATTGTGAAAAAACATTCAACGAAAATTGTGTCTGATTATGACTTTACATTATCATGATAAGTTCTAGTAGAAATGCACGAAATGTACCAATGACCAATGGTTAGGTAAGGGTCAGGAAAACGTGTTTGAAGTAGTCAAATAACATGGAGTGACAATTTTCATTCAATCTTCAACAATTTAAAACTGCCTTCGGGCCTGCTAGTCTGCTAGAGAGTGATTTGCCTCACAACGATGTTGATTGGATCTGTTGCCACCAGACGTCGACACTGTGCGGTGGTATTTTTCCAGATCTCTCATAGGCAGCCATGTTGGCATCAGCCGAGCACACAGAAAGAGATAGGCCCTGGGTTTTACGCGAGAGAATCTTGTGGGCTTGTGAGAGCAAGCATGAAGCAAAAAATGACTTTTCGGCTTTTCGGGTTAAAATTAAATGAATGAACTATGAATGAAAATTATCCCGTATCCGTATAGAATAGATAACCTGTATAGAGCATCAAGTTTTCTGCAGGTGGGGACATTGATTTTTATATTGTATGGTTTTAGTTTCAGGAATTATTGGGAAATTATCTTGCGTCAATTATTTTCATTGAAGATTTCGACACGTAGATAAGCGGGAGAGTAGTGACTAACTGAGAACATGATCTCCTGGCAAAAACACAGCCAGTTCGAGTTTAGGCTGAGATTGTGATCCCGGAATGGCCACCGGGTGATCCAGAAGTAATCGAATCGGCCCTCCATTGATACTTCTAGATCAAATTGAGGTCAATTCAACCTTTGAATGGGAAGATATTCGTATGCATACAGTATCAACACACATATGGCACTTACCTAATCAGCATAATTATTCATTTTACTTGGTTGACCGAATATAAATTTTCGGACTAAAGTAGAAAGACGTTCGAACGGTTTGATGGTAAACAAATGAAATGCTATGTCTAGCTGTCTCGGGTATTTATCAATCGTGTGTGGGGGATGGGGCCGTATCATGGCAACGAATAAACAAATGTGTTTCTATTAAAAGTGCCGATGCAATTCTATGGTTGGCGAGTGAACATATGACTACTAGATAAATTTTATGGATACAATTCAAGGTTGGTAAGTATTAGGTATCAGGTAAGTAATGTTGCAACGTATTTGGAATTGTACTTTTTTTTTTCGCTTTACCTTCATTACTTTCAGGTGACGAACGTGATTATTCGTAATCATTGGATTATTACTTCGGTGTTTTTCTATCTCCAACTAATGTTCAACTTGTAAACAGCTATATCTGCTATTCACTGAATGTTAATAAATAGGAACTAATGTTCAACTTGTAAACAGCTATTTCGAGATTATGATCCCGGAATACATATCTTAGCTTCCTAACAATATTGAAGCAATGGTTATGCGGTTTAGTCCTCTAGTATTGTTAGTAATCTGATCCAAATGCCCGGTAAATTACCCGATCGCCAACTTCCACACATCGATGGAATAATAAGCAATAACAGTGTGCTCATATGTATGATAGTATGTTGTCCAATCAGCAATCCAACGCTCTCAATGTCAGTTTGGTTCGCCCCATCTGTTGGTCATTGCTGCTCAACGCGTAACGTAACGTACGTTTGTAACGTACATTATCATACAGTGTCGACATCTACCTTTGATTTTGAGTTGGTGTTGGTGGTCTGTTTTTATTGCAATATAAAATCAATTATCAGACATAATTTTCGTTCAAGACTGTTATAGAGTTTACAGCATTTGTTACATTAACCAAACACTCAAAACAAGCTGAAGTTCTTGTTGCTATTTTTGAGTATTCGCCCAGAATACAGATAGGAATACAGATCTGCTGGAAAGAGACAAATATGCACATCTCTAGTATGTAGACCAAATGTAAAATGGCTGAGGTGGGATGTGGCCGAGATGTGGTAAAATGGCGGCGGTGGCTTTATGCTCTCTGCTCTCTTTTTGTCACTCACTCACTCGCTCTCTTGAGCGAATTGAGTGGCTAAGCGAGTGACTTAGAATGCGGTGCGAAGTTGCTACATGCTAGTCTGAACTCCTGGTAGCTAGCCAGCCAGCCAGCCAGCGCGTATTCGCGACTTTCTTCAACTAGGGGCCACATAATTGGGTGGGGTCTTCCCAAACTCGTTAGTGTAGTAAGCTCTATCATATTAGAAGACGCGAAGCCACTTTTGTTTACTTGAAACCCGTATATCTGACTTTTGTTTCACCATTTTGTCTATACATAACCCAACATTGTTACTGAAACTTTTATAACTATTATCTTCAAGTTGTCTTCAAGAACAATTTTCGTATGAGATATTTCCACCATGTTTTCATTTTAAATAGCATACTAATTTGATACGGAATTAAGTTAATTAAGTTAATTCATATTTTAATTTTATAAGCCAGTAAAAACAGCGCGAGATCATTTCTTTCATAACTCTATGCCACGGAGTAATAATATATTGCGCAATCGGCAATCAGCAATCAGCCGCATTCCGTCTATGGTCCAACGAGACGGACAACAAAACGGCTGACATTCACAGTGAATGATTGGCGTAGAGCACCGTATCGTGCGCAGAAGCTAGGAAGGGTCAACGCAGTTGCTCTCTTCAATATGATCCCGGGTACGGTTGAATGTATTGTGTGAGAGAGAGAGTTAAGGTGGCCGTGCACTGTTTGTCCGGAGGTCTATTTTGTTTGTCACTCAGGTCTCAATATTCAATATTGGCAAACATCGAACATCGACTGAAATCCATGTACAGGACCGAAACAATATTTTAGCCATCCAATGACTGAATATTTGCCTGTCGTGTTTCGTGTCGAATGTATTTGATCAACGTTGGAAATTAATCTGTCAAAAAGAGTCTAATATTTGCTTCGGCCAAACAGTGTATGATCACCCTTAGATCGTGTGCCACTGTGCGTGTGTGCGTGTGAGAGCGAGCGTTCGCGTTGACGGCATTGGGCTTCGTGTGCTTCGTCATTGTGTCAGCGCGAAAGTTAAGTTAAGGTGGCCGTACACTGTTTGTCCGGGGCTCAAATATTACACATTTTTTGCCAGATAAATGACAGAACACTAAGGCTTTGCTTGTCACTCTTCAACAACTATCAATACTGGCATCGAACATCGAACGTTGACTGAGGTAACTTTGAGGTAACCGAACCGACATGTACCGACAGGTTTGACGAACAGACACATATTTTAGCCATCCAATAACTGAATGTCGTGTGCCTGTCGTGTTTTGTGTCGAATAAACGTTCAAATCAACGTTCAAATTTTATCTGTCAAAAAGAGTCAAATATTCGCGGCTTCGGCCAAACAGGGTATGAGCACCCTTGGATCGTGTGCCACTGAGAGGCTGGATTGAAACGGAGAGTGCGTGTGAGAGCGAGCCTTCGCGTTGACGGCATTGTGACGGCGTGTGCTGTCTCATATTGTGTCAGCGAGAATGATAATGTATTTTCAGGTGGAACGAACACCCTTTCAAAATCGAAATTATAAATGAGAATTTACTTTTCCGTATCGAATATGCGTTCCATGTAATAGGGTAGCACGTTTGTTTGCAAATTGTGAAAAAACATTCAACGAAAATTGTGTCTGATTATGACTTTACATTATCATGATAAGTTCTAGTAGAAATGCACGAAATGTACCAATGACCAATGGTTAGGTAAGGGTCAGGAAAACGTGTTTGAAGTAGTCAAATAACATGGAGTGACAATTTTCATTCAATCTTCAACAATTTAAAACTGCCTTCGGGCCTGCTAGTCTGCTAGAGAGTGATTTGCCTCACAACGATGTTGATTGGATCTGTTGCCACCAGACGTCGACACTGTGCGGTGGTATTTTTCCAGATCTCTCATAGGCAGCCATGTTGGCATCAGCCGAGCACACAGAAAGAGATAGGCCCTGGGTTTTACGCGAGAGAATCTTGTGGGCTTGTGAGAGCAAGCATGAAGCAAAAAATGACTTTTCGGCTTTTCGGGTTAAAATTAAATGAATGAACTATGAATGAAAATTATCCCGTATCCGTATAGAATAGATAACCTGTATAGAGCATCAAGTTTTCTGCAGGTGGGGACATTGATTTTATATTGTATGGTTTTAGTTTCAGGAATTATTGGGAAATTATCTTGCGTCAATTATTTTCATTGAAGATTTCGACACGTAGATAAGCGGGAGAGTAGTGACTAACTTGAGAACATGATCTCCTGGCAAAAACACAGCCAGTTCGAGTTTAGGCTGAGATTGTGATCCCGGAATGGCCACCGGGTGATCCAGAAGTAATCGAATCGGCCCTCCATTGATACTTCTAGATCAAATTGAGGTCAATTCAACCTTTGAATGGGAAGATATTCGTATGCATACAGTATCAACACACATATGGCACTTACCTAATCAGCATAATTATTCATTTTACTTGGTTGACCGAATATAAATTTTCGGACTAAAGTAGAAAGACGTTCGAACGGTTTGATGGTAAACAAATGAAATGCTATGTCTAGCTGTCTCGGGTATTTATCAATCGTGTGTGGGGGGATGGGGCCGTATCATGGCAACGAATAAACAAATGTGTTCTATTAAAAGTGCCGATGCAATTCTATGGTTGGCGAGTGAACATATGACTACTAGATAAATTTTATGGATACAATTCAAGGTTGGTAAGTATTAGGTATCAGGTAAGTAATGTTGCAACGTATTTGGAATTGTACTTTTTTTTTTCGCTTTACCTTCATTTACTTTCAGGTGACGAACGTGATTATTCGTAATCATTGGATTATTACTTCGGTGTTTTTCTATCTCCAACTAATGTTCAACTTGTAAACAGCTATATCTGCTATTCACTGAATGTTAATAAATAGGAACTAATGTTCAACTTGTAAACAGCTATTTCGAGATTATGATCCCGGAATACATATCTTAGCTTCCTAACAATATTGAAGCAATGGTTATGCGGTTTAGTCCTCTAGTATTGTTAGTAATCTGATCCAAATGCCCGGTAAATTACCCGATCGCCAACTTCCACACATCGATGGAATAATAAGCAATAACAGTGTGCTCATATGTATGATAGTATGTTGTCCAATCAGCAATCCAACGCTCTCAATGTCAGTTTGGTTCGCCCCATCTGTTGGTCATTGCTGCTCAACGCGTAACGTACGTTTGTAACGTACATTATCATACAGTGTCGACATCTACCTTTGATTTTGAGTTGGTGTTGGTGTCTGTTTTTATTGCAATATAAAATCAATTATCAGACATAATTTTCGTTCAAGACTGTTATAGAGTTTACAGCATTTGTTACATTAACCAAACACTCAAAACAAGCTGAAGTTCTTGTTGCTATTTTTGAGTATTCGCCCAGAATACAGATAGGAATACAGATCTGCTGGAAAGAGACAAATATGCACATCTCTAGTATGTAGACCAAATGTAAAATGGCTGAGGTGGGATGTGGCCGAGATGTGGTAAAATGGCGGCGGTGGCTTTATGCTCTCTGCTCTCTTTTTGTCACTCACTCACTCGCTCTCTTGAGCGAATTGAGTGGCTAAGCGAGTGACTTAGAATGCGGTGCGAAGTTGCTACATGCTAGTCTGAACTCCTGGTAGCTAGCCAGCCAGCCAGCCAGCGCGTATTCGCGACTTTCTTCAACTAGGGGCCACATAATTGGGTGGGGTCTTCCCAAACTCGTTAGTGTAGTAAGCTCTATCATATTAGAAGACGCGAAGCCACTTTTGTTTACTTGAAACCCGTATATCTGACTTTTGTTTCACCATTTTGTCTATACATAACCCAACATTGTTACTGAAACTTTTATAACTATTATCTTCAAGTTGTCTTCAAGAACAATTTTCGTATGAGATATTTCCACCATGTTTTCATTTAAATAGCATACTAATTTGATACGGAATTAAGTTAATTAAGTTAATTCATAATTTTAATTTTATAAGCCAGTAAAAACAGCGCGAGATCATTTCTTTCATAACTCTATGCCACGGAGTAATAATATATTGCGCAATCGGCAATCAGCAATCAGCCGCATTCCGTCTATGGTCCAACGAGACGGACAACAAAACGGCTGACATTCACAGTGAATGATTGGCGTAGAGCACCGTATCGTGCGCAGAAGCAGGAAAGGGTCAACGCAGTTGCTCTCTTCAATATGATCCCGGGTACGGTTGAATGTATTGTGTGAGAGAGAGAGTTAAGGTGGCCGTGCACTGTTTGTCCGGAGGTCTATTTTGTTTGTCACTCAGGTCTCAATATTCAATATTGGCAAACATCGAACATCGACTGAAATCCATGTACAGGACCGAAACAATATTTTAGCCATCCAATGACTGAATATTTGCCTGTCGTGTTTCGTGTCGAATGTATTTGATCAACGTTGGAAATTAATCTGTCAAAGTGAGTCTAATATTTGGCTTCGGCCAAACAGTGTATGATCACCCTTAGATCGTGTGCCACTGTGCGTGTGTGCGTGTGAGAGCGAGCGTTCGCGTTGACGGCATTGGGCTTCGTGTGCTTCGTCATTGTGTCAGCGCGAAAAGTTAAGTTAAGGTGGCCGTACACTGTTTGTCCGGGGCTCAAATATTACACATTTTTTGCCAGATAAATGACAGAACACTAAGGCTTTGCTTGTCACTCTTCAACAACTATCAATACTGGCATCGAACATCGAACGTTGACTGAGGTAACTTTGAGGTAACCGAACCGACATGTACCGACAGGTTTGACGAACAGACCGAAAACATATTTTAGCCATCCAATAACTGAATGTCGTGTGCCTGTCGTGTTTTGTGTCGAATAAACGTTCAAATCAACGTTCAAATTTTATCTGTCAAAAAGAGTCAAATATTCGCGGCTTCGGCCAAACAGGGTATGAGCACCCTTGGATCGTGTGCCACTGAGAGGCTGGATTGAAACGGAGAGTGCGTGTGAGAGCGAGCCTTCGCGTTGACGGCATTGTGACGGCGTGTGCTGTCTCATATTGTGTCAGCGAGAATGATAATGTATTTTCAGGTGGAACGAACACCCTTTCAAAATCGAAATTATAAATGAGAATTTACTTTTCCGTATCGAATATGCGTTCCATGTAATAGGGTAGCACGTTTGTTTGCAAATTGTGAAAAAACATTCAACGAAAATTGTGTCTGATTATGACTTTACATTATCATGATAAGTTCTAGTAGAAATGCACGAAATGTACCAATGACCAATGGTTAGGTAAGGGTCAGGAAAACGTGTTTGAAGTAGTCAAATAACATGGAGTGACAATTTTCATTCAATCTTCAACAATTTAAAACTGCCTTCGGGCCTGCTAGTCTGCTAGAGAGTGATTTGCCTCACAACGATGTTGATTGGATCTGTTGCCACCAGACGTCGACACTGTGCGGTGGTATTTTTCCAGATCTCTCATAGGCAGCCATGTTGGCATCAGCCGAGCACACAGAAAGAGATAGGCCCTGGGTTTTACGCGAGAGAATCTTGTGGGCTTGTGAGAGCAAGCATGAAGCAAAAAATGACTTTTCGGCTTTTCGGGTTAAAATTAAATGAATGAACTATGAATGAAAATTATCCCGTATCCGTATAGAATAGATAACCTGTATAGAGCATCAAGTTTTCTGCAGGTGGGGACATTGATTTTATATTGTATGGTTTTAGTTTCAGGAATTATTGGGAAATTATCTTGCGTCAATTATTTTCATTGAAGATTTCGACACGTAGATAAGCGGGAGAGTAGTGACTAACTTGAGAACATGATCTCCTGGCAAAAACACAGCCAGTTCGAGTTTAGGCTGAGATTGTGATCCCGGAATGGCCACCGGGTGATCCAGAAGTAATCGAATCGGCCCTCCATTGATACTTCTAGATCAAATTGAGGTCAATTCAACCTTTGAATGGGAAGATATTCGTATGCATACAGTATCAACACACATATGGCACTTACCTAATCAGCATAATTATTCATTTTACTTGGTTGACCGAATATAAATTTTCGGACTAAAGTAGAAAGACGTTCGAACGGTTTGATGGTAAACAAATGAAATGCTATGTCTAGCTGTCTCGGGTATTTATCAATCGTGTGTGGGGGGATGGGGCCGTATCATGGCAACGAATAAACAAATGTGTTCTATTAAAAGTGCCGATGCAATTCTATGGTTGGCGAGTGAACATATGACTACTAGATAAATTTTATGGATACAATTCAAGGTTGGTAAGTATTAGGTATCAGGTAAGTAATGTTGCAACGTATTTGGAATTGTACTTTTTTTTTTCGCTTTACCTTCATTTACTTTCAGGTGACGAACGTGATTATTCGTAATCATTGGATTATTACTTCGGTGTTTTTCTATCTCCAACTAATGTTCAACTTGTAAACAGCTATATCTGCTATTCACTGAATGTTAATAAATAGGAACTAATGTTCAACTTGTAAACAGCTATTTCGAGATTATGATCCCGGAATACATATCTTAGCTTCCTAACAATATTGAAGCAATGGTTATGCGGTTTAGTCCTCTAGTATTGTTAGTAATCTGATCCAAATGCCCGGTAAATTACCCGATCGCCAACTTCCACACATCGATGGAATAATAAGCAATAACAGTGTGCTCATATGTATGATAGTATGTTGTCCAATCAGCAATCCAACGCTCTCAATGTCAGTTTGGTTCGCCCCATCTGTTGGTCATTGCTGCTCAACGCGTAACGTACGTTTGTAACGTACATTATCATACAGTGTCGACATCTACCTTTGATTTTGAGTTGGTGTTGGTGTCTGTTTTTATTGCAATATAAAATCAATTATCAGACATAATTTTCGTTCAAGACTGTTATAGAGTTTACAGCATTTGTTACATTAACCAAACACTCAAAACAAGCTGAAGTTCTTGTTGCTATTTTTGAGTATTCGCCCAGAATACAGATAGGAATACAGATCTGCTGGAAAGAGACAAATATGCACATCTCTAGTATGTAGACCAAATGTAAAATGGCTGAGGTGGGATGTGGCCGAGATGTGGTAAAATGGCGGCGGTGGCTTTATGCTCTCTGCTCTCTTTTTGTCACTCACTCACTCGCTCTCTTGAGCGAATTGAGTGGCTAAGCGAGTGACTTAGAATGCGGTGCGAAGTTGCTACATGCTAGTCTGAACTCCTGGTAGCTAGCCAGCCAGCCAGCCAGCGCGTATTCGCGACTTTCTTCAACTAGGGGCCACATAATTGGGTGGGGTCTTCCCAAACTCGTTAGTGTAGTAAGCTCTATCATATTAGAAGACGCGAAGCCACTTTTGTTTACTTGAAACCCGTATATCTGACTTTTGTTTCACCATTTTGTCTATACATAACCCAACATTGTTACTGAAACTTTTATAACTATTATCTTCAAGTTGTCTTCAAGAACAATTTTCGTATGAGATATTTCCACCATGTGTAGCAGGTAAAAGATACTCTGCGTCTGACTGACTGTCGATTAAGATTTCTGTTTATTTTCATGACTCTGCTTAAATACTAGTTTACACTTATTTTCTTAACTCTACACAAAACGTAACGTAATTTACTGGGCGGAGCATCGCACAGGGAAATGGTGCAAGTAGAAAGTGAAAGAGATGGAACGAGGACGGAGAAATGTTCTTGTGCTTGCAATTGGGTTTCCGCCTTTCACGCACAAGCATGTCTCAAGTGGGTCATTGAAATAAAACACTGACGCTTGCGTCGTGCGACGAATTGTACACACGGTTCAAGTATCATGTTTACTTCTTTGGTGGGAATGTTGTTTCTGCGGTCATAAATTGTTTGGTGGGTGATAAACAGTTTATGACCTGTGGTTAAAGAGGGTTTGGGATCTCGGATAATTGAATTTCACCAAGTGTGAAATGAGATGAAACATTTGTAATTTAGGTGTTGGAGGAGGTCTGTGGGAAAGTTCAATTTTGGAAGGCGTAGTGCCACACCATCCCCCTTAGGGAGAATGATGTAACACAATGGAATCATTCTTGCTCAAAATTTAGGGATAAGATTTTTGTGGATGCTCCTGTTTTTTAATAATGATTAGTATATATAATATATAATAATATGTATGAAGAACAGTTGTTTTTTTTACAATATTTGGTTTTATTTATTTCGCTTAGTGATAAGTTATTTTATGTATAATATGAATGTGCGCGTATATACACGTTGCTCTACTGTTCCCTTCCCCCTAACCGGGAGTGGGGTTATATTTTATAATACGGTTTTTATGAAAACAGATTTTCTATTGCACTACTGATTGTGGTTTCATTATTCATAAAATAATTATTAACAATTGGTACAACATGTGGTATACTCTTCAAAATTTAAAAAGTGAATGTTTAAAAAAAAAGATATATAGTTTTCAACTGGGTATTTGTTTTAATGTTAGTTTGAAATTAGAATTTTTATTGACTCAACGCGTATGATCTTCTTCGTTACTCGTCTCATCTCTGTCTAGAAGAGTGGACATGTGAGTACGGAACAAAGTTTCTGAACTAATCAGTACAATGCGCTAGAGCAATTGCTTTTCGTTCTTTTAATATGCCCATTTTATATTCCTTCGCTAGTCAGCTCTTGTGCTGCTGCATTATATTCATGACCTTTTATTTAGGCTCATTTTTCTCTTTTATCTAGATGAGCAAACTCTTATGTTTGACTTCCATTTTAATAAATGTGCACCATATTTCTTTTTTTTTTATTTCGCTTCTTTGGGTCTTCATAAATTTTCGGATTCTTGACTCTCAGGTCAAGTCCTTATAAAGTCATTACTACGCTTCGTCAAGAAAAAGTTAGAGATATTAAAGACAATCGTGCTATTTTGAATTTTATGACATGGAATTGATCAGACTTCTGCCACTAATTTTCTAATAACTCGAAGTTTTTAGGAATTAGAAATTGGAAATATAATTGGAAAAAGAGAGAAAAAGTTAAACATATCCAATTTTTAAAATTTCAAGAGTATAAGTGATTTATTTATTTTTAGTGCATTTTGGGATTTATACAATGATTTCATACATGGAAATGGCATTGTTGACGATTTCCTTTCGTGTATGATAATGTTATCTTATCGCTTATGTATGTGTTCACGAGCTTCTTATTTCTCATGTTCTTGAAAAACATTTAGATATATATATATAAGAATGTTTATTTATTCTTCGCTTGCATTTCAATATAAAAACTCTATTCATGTATTCTCATTGGACCATTACCATGATATTAAATGTTATTCTTTAACCTTGATTTAATATCCTTACACAGCTGATGAAGCTGCTTTGCATTCAACCTGTTTGTTGGCAAAAAAAAATAAAATCGTCATATTTTGCGCATTGCCCATAATAATAATTTTAAAAGCTTATTGTTTCTATCGACTTCTTTGTCTTCAATATGTTACTTTCATCGGTAACTGTACCGAAATTCATTAATTCCTTGTCATTTTTAATTCGATATTTTACTTTCTTCGGTAATTTATTTCTCGTACTAATAAAATAAAAAGTAATTGTACTGATTCCTATTTTTCATTCAATATTGATTTATTTTTCATTTAATATTGATTTAATATCCGTATTAATTGGATAAGGAATTTAATAATGTGAAAAAAATAATTTTATAATTAGAGTAATTAAATTAAGAATTAAATTTGTTAATCAATAAGCTACGTCGTTGTTACAATTGTATGCGAGGGGGCGCTAGCCATGAGCCTCGATTCAATTAAACAAACGAGCGCGCTTGAAAAATTGTTTATCCTACATTATGGTATATATTTTGGTGCAAGCACGTAACGCGCGCTGCTGGTCACAATTGTTATTATTATTATTTGGCCTTAACCATCGTATCGGCCGCTTTAGAAGGTCGCGATTCACAAATTTGTATCGCTTCCAAGGTTGTATATATATATATATATCTTTGTCTGCAAAATAAAAACAATTCATTCAAGCCTCATTAGGCCATTGCCGTGAAATTATATGTTATTTCATATTATATGCATCTAGTGGTATTTTGGTAATCGAAAAAGCTAAATGCTCGCTGATACAAACTGTGCTTTCGAGGTGTGTGCTTTAATTCTAAATCGTTTTATCTCTTCAAAATATATAACGAAAACCATCTTTAAAAAAATAGAAAATAAACTACTAAACTCATCCATGTCCATGCTTTCACAACACTCGGTCTATTATCAGAATCGACTACTATTTCTCCTATAATAAAGTGAATTAATGGATTTATTTTTCAGTCATTCATTTTTCATCATTTCAAGAATTTCTATTGGTTTTTACAAAATATTTTTTTTTTTTGAGTTCCCTATTGTAATCATGCTTTTTTCTATGGGTTTTGGAAGACTTACATCTCTCTATATTGCTGTTGTCTGCCTTGCTACGCCTGCTGTTACGCTGACTTCTCCTAGGTCCGCTGCCGCGCCGTTTACGTTTGGTTGGTAAATGTTGTCGCCATATATTTATCTTCGATATTCTGCTGCTGGTTGACTTACTTGTCGGCTTGCTGGCTCGTGCTTTCCGAGTCTTCTCTGGCTGGTTTCTCTGGCTTGAAGGCTTCTCAGCTGGGTCCGGCCGGGGTGGTAGAGCCGGTTTTTGCAATTCTTGATTTACAGGAATTTGTTGCTTCCGTCGGATCCTTCTAGGAGTGTCCAGTTTTTTGCAGAATACTGCTTGACTTGTAAATGCTATTTATTCTGGTTGGTCAGGTGGCTACTGTCGGCTCCACGATTTCACTGTGTCTGCGATTCTAATTTTACGTAAACGGCTTCAATAGTTTCCGCTGGGGTCCAATTTCTTCCCCATCTTGGTGATTTCCACTTTCACCATCTTTTCACTGAATGTTTCGTTACTCAATTTATTCACACTCGCACTGCGTCCGGTCGGTTCAAAAAGTTCATTTAGCGAATTTTTCTTTGCTTAAATGATTCATATTCACACCGTACCCGGTTGGTTGGGACCTAACACACACAACACAACACAACAGTAGGCTCTAAACTCTGCGTTTAAATTCACTTTAACACGCGATAACAGCATCGGATCTGTCGGTTCACTCGTGACTCCGTGTCACTGGTCGCCATGTAGCAGGTAAAAGATACTCTGCGTCTGACTGACTGTCGATTAAGATTTCTGTTTATTTTCATGACTCTGCTTAAATACTAGTTTACACTTATTTTCTTAACTCTACACAAAACGTAACGTAATTTACTGGGCGGAGCATCGCACAGGGAAATGGTGCAAGTAGAAAGTGAAAGAGATGGAACGAGGACGGAGAAATGTTCTTGTGCTTGCAATTGGGTTTCCGCCTTTCACGCACAAGCATGTCTCAAGTGGGTCATTGAAATAAAACACTGACGCTTGCGTCGTGCGACGAATTGTACACACGGTTCAAGTATCATGTTTACTTCTTTGGTGGGAATGTTGTTTCTGCGGTCATAAATTGTTTGGTGGGTGATAAACAGTTTATGACCTGTGGTTAAAGAGGGTTTGGGATCTCGGATAATTGAATTTCACCAAGTGTGAAATGAGATGAAACATTTGTAATTTAGGTGTTGGAGGAGGTCTGTGGGAAAGTTCAATTTTGGAAGGCGTAGTGCCACACTTTTCATTTAAATAGCATACTAATTTGATACGGAATTAAGTTAATTAAGTTAATTCATAATTTTAATTTTATAAGCCAGTAAAAACAGCGCGAGATCATTTCTTTCATAACTCTATGCCACGGAGTAATAATATATTGCGCAATCGGCAATCAGCAATCAGCCGCATTCCGTCTATGGTCCAACGAGACGGACAACAAAACGGCTGACATTCACAGTGAATGATTGGCGTAGAGCACCGTATCGTGCGCAGAAGCAGGAAAGGGTCAACGCAGTTGCTCTCTTCAATATGATCCCGGGTACGGTTGAATGTATTGTGTGAGAGAGAGAGTTAAGGTGGCCGTGCACTGTTTGTCCGGAGGTCTATTTTGTTTGTCACTCAGGTCTCAATATTCAATATTGGCAAACATCGAACATCGACTGAAATCCATGTACAGGACCGAAACAATATTTTAGCCATCCAATGACTGAATATTTGCCTGTCGTGTTTCGTGTCGAATGTATTTGATCAACGTTGGAAATTAATCTGTCAAAAAGAGTCTAATATTTGGCTTCGGCCAAACAGTGTATGATCACCCTTAGATCGTGTGCCACTGTGCGTGTGTGCGTGTGAGAGCGAGCGTTCGCGTTGACGGCATTGGGCTTCGTGTGCTTCGTCATTGTGTCAGCGCGAAAAGTTAAGTTAAGGTGGCCGTACACTGTTTGTCCGGGGCTCAAATATTACACATTTTTTGCCAGATAAATGACAGAACACTAAGGCTTTGCTTGTCACTCTTCAACAACTATCAATACTGGCATCGAACATCGAACGTTGACTGAGGTAACTTTGAGGTAACCGAACCGACATGTACCGACAGGTTTGACGAACAGACCGAAAACATATTTTAGCCATCCAATAACTGAATGTCGTGTGCCTGTCGTGTTTTGTGTCGAATAAACGTTCAAATCAACGTTCAAATTTTATCTGTCAAAAAGAGTCAAATATTCGCGGCTTCGGCCAAACAGGGTATGAGCACCCTTGGATCGTGTGCCACTGAGAGGCTGGATTGAAACGGAGAGTGCGTGTGAGAGCGAGCCTTCGCGTTGACGGCATTGTGACGGCGTGTGCTGTCTCATATTGTGTCAGCGAGAATGATAATGTATTTTCAGGTGGAACGAACACCCTTTCAAAATCGAAATTATAAATGAGAATTTACTTTTCCGTATCGAATATGCGTTCCATGTAATAGGGTAGCACGTTTGTTTGCAAATTGTGAAAAAACATTCAACGAAAATTGTGTCTGATTATGACTTTACATTATCATGATAAGTTCTAGTAGAAATGCACGAAATGTACCAATGACCAATGGTTAGGTAAGGGTCAGGAAAACGTGTTTGAAGTAGTCAAATAACATGGAGTGACAATTTTCATTCAATCTTCAACAATTTAAAACTGCCTTCGGGCCTGCTAGTCTGCTAGAGAGTGATTTGCCTCACAACGATGTTGATTGGATCTGTTGCCACCAGACGTCGACACTGTGCGGTGGTATTTTTCCAGATCTCTCATAGGCAGCCATGTTGGCATCAGCCGAGCACACAGAAAGAGATAGGCCCTGGGTTTTACGCGAGAGAATCTTGTGGGCTTGTGAGAGCAAGCATGAAGCAAAAAATGACTTTTCGGCTTTTCGGGTTAAAATTAAATGAATGAACTATGAATGAAAATTATCCCGTATCCGTATAGAATAGATAACCTGTATAGAGCATCAAGTTTTCTGCAGGTGGGGACATTGATTTTATATTGTATGGTTTTAGTTTCAGGAATTATTGGGAAATTATCTTGCGTCAATTATTTTCATTGAAGATTTCGACACGTAGATAAGCGGGAGAGTAGTGACTAACTTGAGAACATGATCTCCTGGCAAAAACACAGCCAGTTCGAGTTTAGGCTGAGATTGTGATCCCGGAATGGCCACCGGGTGATCCAGAAGTAATCGAATCGGCCCTCCATTGATACTTCTAGATCAAATTGAGGTCAATTCAACCTTTGAATGGGAAGATATTCGTATGCATACAGTATCAACACACATATGGCACTTACCTAATCAGCATAATTATTCATTTTACTTGGTTGACCGAATATAAATTTTCGGACTAAAGTAGAAAGACGTTCGAACGGTTTGATGGTAAACAAATGAAATGCTATGTCTAGCTGTCTCGGGTATTTATCAATCGTGTGTGGGGGGATGGGGCCGTATCATGGCAACGAATAAACAAATGTGTTCTATTAAAAGTGCCGATGCAATTCTATGGTTGGCGAGTGAACATATGACTACTAGATAAATTTTATGGATACAATTCAAGGTTGGTAAGTATTAGGTATCAGGTAAGTAATGTTGCAACGTATTTGGAATTGTACTTTTTTTTTTCGCTTTACCTTCATTTACTTTCAGGTGACGAACGTGATTATTCGTAATCATTGGATTATTACTTCGGTGTTTTTCTATCTCCAACTAATGTTCAACTTGTAAACAGCTATATCTGCTATTCACTGAATGTTAATAAATAGGAACTAATGTTCAACTTGTAAACAGCTATTTCGAGATTATGATCCCGGAATACATATCTTAGCTTCCTAACAATATTGAAGCAATGGTTATGCGGTTTAGTCCTCTAGTATTGTTAGTAATCTGATCCAAATGCCCGGTAAATTACCCGATCGCCAACTTCCACACATCGATGGAATAATAAGCAATAACAGTGTGCTCATATGTATGATAGTATGTTGTCCAATCAGCAATCCAACGCTCTCAATGTCAGTTTGGTTCGCCCCATCTGTTGGTCATTGCTGCTCAACGCGTAACGTACGTTTGTAACGTACATTATCATACAGTGTCGACATCTACCTTTGATTTTGAGTTGGTGTTGGTGTCTGTTTTTATTGCAATATAAAATCAATTATCAGACATAATTTTCGTTCAAGACTGTTATAGAGTTTACAGCATTTGTTACATTAACCAAACACTCAAAACAAGCTGAAGTTCTTGTTGCTATTTTTGAGTATTCGCCCAGAATACAGATAGGAATACAGATCTGCTGGAAAGAGACAAATATGCACATCTCTAGTATGTAGACCAAATGTAAAATGGCTGAGGTGGGATGTGGCCGAGATGTGGTAAAATGGCGGCGGTGGCTTTATGCTCTCTGCTCTCTTTTTGTCACTCACTCACTCGCTCTCTTGAGCGAATTGAGTGGCTAAGCGAGTGACTTAGAATGCGGTGCGAAGTTGCTACATGCTAGTCTGAACTCCTGGTAGCTAGCCAGCCAGCCAGCCAGCGCGTATTCGCGACTTTCTTCAACTAGGGGCCACATAATTGGGTGGGGTCTTCCCAAACTCGTTAGTGTAGTAAGCTCTATCATATTAGAAGACGCGAAGCCACTTTTGTTTACTTGAAACCCGTATATCTGACTTTTGTTTCACCATTTTGTCTATACATAACCCAACATTGTTACTGAAACTTTTATAACTATTATCTTCAAGTTGTCTTCAAGAACAATTTTCGTATGAGATATTTCCACCATGTTTTCATTTAAATAGCATACTAATTTGATACGGAATTAAGTTAATTAAGTTAATTCATAATTTTAATTTTATAAGCCAGTAAAAACAGCGCGAGATCATTTCTTTCATAACTCTATGCCACGGAGTAATAATATATTGCGCAATCGGCAATCAGCAATCAGCCGCATTCCGTCTATGGTCCAACGAGACGGACAACAAAACGGCTGACATTCACAGTGAATGATTGGCGTAGAGCACCGTATCGTGCGCAGAAGCAGGAAAGGGTCAACGCAGTTGCTCTCTTCAATATGATCCCGGGTACGGTTGAATGTATTGTGTGAGAGAGAGAGTTAAGGTGGCCGTGCACTGTTTGTCCGGAGGTCTATTTTGTTTGTCACTCAGGTCTCAATATTCAATATTGGCAAACATCGAACATCGACTGAAATCCATGTACAGGACCGAAACAATATTTTAGCCATCCAATGACTGAATATTTGCCTGTCGTGTTTCGTGTCGAATGTATTTGATCAACGTTGGAAATTAATCTGTCAAAAAGAGTCTAATATTTGGCTTCGGCCAAACAGTGTATGATCACCCTTAGATCGTGTGCCACTGTGCGTGTGTGCGTGTGAGAGCGAGCGTTCGCGTTGACGGCATTGGGCTTCGTGTGCTTCGTCATTGTGTCAGCGCGAAAAGTTAAGTTAAGGTGGCCGTACACTGTTTGTCCGGGGCTCAAATATTACACATTTTTTGCCAGATAAATGACAGAACACTAAGGCTTTGCTTGTCACTCTTCAACAACTATCAATACTGGCATCGAACATCGAACGTTGACTGAGGTAACTTTGAGGTAACCGAACCGACATGTACCGACAGGTTTGACGAACAGACCGAAAACATATTTTAGCCATCCAATAACTGAATGTCGTGTGCCTGTCGTGTTTTGTGTCGAATAAACGTTCAAATCAACGTTCAAATTTTATCTGTCAAAAAGAGTCAAATATTCGCGGCTTCGGCCAAACAGGGTATGAGCACCCTTGGATCGTGTGCCACTGAGAGGCTGGATTGAAACGGAGAGTGCGTGTGAGAGCGAGCCTTCGCGTTGACGGCATTGTGACGGCGTGTGCTGTCTCATATTGTGTCAGCGAGAATGATAATGTATTTTCAGGTGGAACGAACACCCTTTCAAAATCGAAATTATAAATGAGAATTTACTTTTCCGTATCGAATATGCGTTCCATGTAATAGGGTAGCACGTTTGTTTGCAAATTGTGAAAAAACATTCAACGAAAATTGTGTCTGATTATGACTTTACATTATCATGATAAGTTCTAGTAGAAATGCACGAAATGTACCAATGACCAATGGTTAGGTAAGGGTCAGGAAAACGTGTTTGAAGTAGTCAAATAACATGGAGTGACAATTTTCATTCAATCTTCAACAATTTAAAACTGCCTTCGGGCCTGCTAGTCTGCTAGAGAGTGATTTGCCTCACAACGATGTTGATTGGATCTGTTGCCACCAGACGTCGACACTGTGCGGTGGTATTTTTCCAGATCTCTCATAGGCAGCCATGTTGGCATCAGCCGAGCACACAGAAAGAGATAGGCCCTGGGTTTTACGCGAGAGAATCTTGTGGGCTTGTGAGAGCAAGCATGAAGCAAAAAATGACTTTTCGGCTTTTCGGGTTAAAATTAAATGAATGAACTATGAATGAAAATTATCCCGTATCCGTATAGAATAGATAACCTGTATAGAGCATCAAGTTTTCTGCAGGTGGGGACATTGATTTTATATTGTATGGTTTTAGTTTCAGGAATTATTGGGAAATTATCTTGCGTCAATTATTTTCATTGAAGATTTCGACACGTAGATAAGCGGGAGAGTAGTGACTAACTTGAGAACATGATCTCCTGGCAAAAACACAGCCAGTTCGAGTTTAGGCTGAGATTGTGATCCCGGAATGGCCACCGGGTGATCCAGAAGTAATCGAATCGGCCCTCCATTGATACTTCTAGATCAAATTGAGGTCAATTCAACCTTTGAATGGGAAGATATTCGTATGCATACAGTATCAACACACATATGGCACTTACCTAATCAGCATAATTATTCATTTTACTTGGTTGACCGAATATAAATTTTCGGACTAAAGTAGAAAGACGTTCGAACGGTTTGATGGTAAACAAATGAAATGCTATGTCTAGCTGTCTCGGGTATTTATCAATCGTGTGTGGGGGGATGGGGCCGTATCATGGCAACGAATAAACAAATGTGTTCTATTAAAAGTGCCGATGCAATTCTATGGTTGGCGAGTGAACATATGACTACTAGATAAATTTTATGGATACAATTCAAGGTTGGTAAGTATTAGGTATCAGGTAAGTAATGTTGCAACGTATTTGGAATTGTACTTTTTTTTTTCGCTTTACCTTCATTTACTTTCAGGTGACGAACGTGATTATTCGTAATCATTGGATTATTACTTCGGTGTTTTTCTATCTCCAACTAATGTTCAACTTGTAAACAGCTATATCTGCTATTCACTGAATGTTAATAAATAGGAACTAATGTTCAACTTGTAAACAGCTATTTCGAGATTATGATCCCGGAATACATATCTTAGCTTCCTAACAATATTGAAGCAATGGTTATGCGGTTTAGTCCTCTAGTATTGTTAGTAATCTGATCCAAATGCCCGGTAAATTACCCGATCGCCAACTTCCACACATCGATGGAATAATAAGCAATAACAGTGTGCTCATATGTATGATAGTATGTTGTCCAATCAGCAATCCAACGCTCTCAATGTCAGTTTGGTTCGCCCCATCTGTTGGTCATTGCTGCTCAACGCGTAACGTACGTTTGTAACGTACATTATCATACAGTGTCGACATCTACCTTTGATTTTGAGTTGGTGTTGGTGTCTGTTTTTATTGCAATATAAAATCAATTATCAGACATAATTTTCGTTCAAGACTGTTATAGAGTTTACAGCATTTGTTACATTAACCAAACACTCAAAACAAGCTGAAGTTCTTGTTGCTATTTTTGAGTATTCGCCCAGAATACAGATAGGAATACAGATCTGCTGGAAAGAGACAAATATGCACATCTCTAGTATGTAGACCAAATGTAAAATGGCTGAGGTGGGATGTGGCCGAGATGTGGTAAAATGGCGGCGGTGGCTTTATGCTCTCTGCTCTCTTTTTGTCACTCACTCACTCGCTCTCTTGAGCGAATTGAGTGGCTAAGCGAGTGACTTAGAATGCGGTGCGAAGTTGCTACATGCTAGTCTGAACTCCTGGTAGCTAGCCAGCCAGCCAGCCAGCGCGTATTCGCGACTTTCTTCAACTAGGGGCCACATAATTGGGTGGGGTCTTCCCAAACTCGTTAGTGTAGTAAGCTCTATCATATTAGAAGACGCGAAGCCACTTTTGTTTACTTGAAACCCGTATATCTGACTTTTGTTTCACCATTTTGTCTATACATAACCCAACATTGTTACTGAAACTTTTATAACTATTATCTTCAAGTTGTCTTCAAGAACAATTTTCGTATGAGATATTTCCACCATGTTTTCATTTAAATAGCATACTAATTTGATACGGAATTAAGTTAATTAAGTTAATTCATAATTTTAATTTTATAAGCCAGTAAAAACAGCGCGAGATCATTTCTTTCATAACTCTATGCCACGGAGTAATAATATATTGCGCAATCGGCAATCAGCAATCAGCCGCATTCCGTCTATGGTCCAACGAGACGGACAACAAAACGGCTGACATTCACAGTGAATGATTGGCGTAGAGCACCGTATCGTGCGCAGAAGCAGGAAAGGGTCAACGCAGTTGCTCTCTTCAATATGATCCCGGGTACGGTTGAATGTATTGTGTGAGAGAGAGAGTTAAGGTGGCCGTGCACTGTTTGTCCGGAGGTCTATTTTGTTTGTCACTCAGGTCTCAATATTCAATATTGGCAAACATCGAACATCGACTGAAATCCATGTACAGGACCGAAACAATATTTTAGCCATCCAATGACTGAATATTTGCCTGTCGTGTTTCGTGTCGAATGTATTTGATCAACGTTGGAAATTAATCTGTCAAAAAGAGTCTAATATTTGGCTTCGGCCAAACAGTGTATGATCACCCTTAGATCGTGTGCCACTGTGCGTGTGTGCGTGTGAGAGCGAGCGTTCGCGTTGACGGCATTGGGCTTCGTGTGCTTCGTCATTGTGTCAGCGCGAAAAGTTAAGTTAAGGTGGCCGTACACTGTTTGTCCGGGGCTCAAATATTACACATTTTTTGCCAGATAAATGACAGAACACTAAGGCTTTGCTTGTCACTCTTCAACAACTATCAATACTGGCATCGAACATCGAACGTTGACTGAGGTAACTTTGAGGTAACCGAACCGACATGTACCGACAGGTTTGACGAACAGACCGAAAACATATTTTAGCCATCCAATAACTGAATGTCGTGTGCCTGTCGTGTTTTGTGTCGAATAAACGTTCAAATCAACGTTCAAATTTTATCTGTCAAAAAGAGTCAAATATTCGCGGCTTCGGCCAAACAGGGTATGAGCACCCTTGGA
>NW_026599684.1:0-29573 GCF_029784135.1 Toxorhynchites rutilus septentrionalis | reverse complement strand
CAATTTAATCCTTCTATTACTTCAGGGAATCAAAAGTGGAAGGGGGGCAATTCCTCTTTTTAATGCTAAAGTTGAATAAATTATTAAATGAATAACGTTATTTTTAATAATTAAGTTAAAATTGAATAATAATAATAATAAAATTGAAAATAATAAAATAGAAGAAGCATAAGCTTGAATCAAAAAATATTTTAGACTTCTTTCGGATATTAATATATTTTTTTTATTTTCATTTATTAGGGGAATAAATGAAAGTAAATTAATTTCTAATCCTATTCAAACTCCTAATCAAGAGTTTGAAGAAATTGTTAATAAAGTTCCAAAAATTAATGTTATTATAAAAATATTATTTGAAAATTTTTTAATTAAAAAGAAAAGGATTATAACCTTTATAAATGGGGTATGAGCCCAGTAGCTTAATTTAGCTTATCTTTTTAAATATAATTGAATTATAAAAATATATTTTAGTGTATGATGCACAAAAATTTTTGAAATTTTTAGAAATAGGTTTAATTCTATTAAATATAATGAATAAAAATATTAAATTTTTATAATTTACCCTATCAAGGTAATCCTTTTATCAGGCAATTCATTTTTATTTTTTTTTTTATTATTATAAGTAAAAAAAAAAATAACATGATTAAGATTTAATTTTGAAAGGCATTTAAAATAAAGTTTATAAATGTTTATTTTTAAAATTTTTTATTTAAATTAAATTTAAATAATTATTTTTAGAATTAATTATATATATATATATATATTATATAAATGTTTAATATATATATAAATGTATTATATAAATTAATAAAATATTTAATAATATATTCATCTATTATATATATATATTTAGATCTATTAATAAATATATTATATATATAAATTAAGAGAATTAATTAATAAGGATTATATTATCGTTAGTGTATTATTTATATGCCTATTCGGCCTATATTTACAGAGAAAAAAAAAGATCTATATACATATAAATAATTTATATATAAATATATTCATTGTATTTTTATTTATTTATATTATATTAAATTATTTATATTAAATAAATAAATATAATTAATTTATATAATTATAAAATATATATATATATTAATAAATTAATTTATATAAAGGGAGTGTAAAAAATATTTAATTAATAAAAATATATAATTTAATATTAAATAATTATATATAAATATAAAATTTTAAATATAAAATAAAATTATTAATATTGGGTTGCGCGTCGAGAAAAGAATTGAGCTAAGTTGTTTTTATTAGTTTAATTTGTTTGTTTGATTATGATGAATGTATTATTAAATTAATTATTTTTTTTTTTATAAATTAATTGAAAAATTTTATTAGTTAAAATATTTTTATATTTAGGGGGTGTAAAAATTTTTGACACTTGGAAAGAATTGAGCTAAGTTGTTTTTATTAGTTTAATTTGTTTGTTTGATTATGATGAATGTATTATTAAATTAATTATTTTTTTTTATAAATTAATTGAAAAATTTTATTAGTTAAAATATTTTTTATATTTAGGGGGTGTAAAAATTTTTGACACTTGGAAAGAATTGAGCTAAGTTGTTTTTATTAGTTTAATTTGTTTGTTTGATTATGATGAATGTATTATTAAATTAATTATTTTTTTTTATAAATTAATTGAAAAATTTTATTAGTTAAAATATTTTTATATTTAGGGGGTGTAAAAATTTTTTGACACTTGGAAAGAATTGAGCTAAGTTGTTTTTTATTAGTTTAATTTGTTTGTTTGATTATGATGAATGTATTATTAAATTAATTATTTTTTTTTTATAAATTAATTGAAAAATTTTATTAGTTAAAATATTTTTATATTTAGGGGGTGTAAAAATTTTTGACACTTGGAAAGAATTGAGCTAAGTTGTTTTTATTAGTTTAATTTGTTTGTTTGATTATGATGAATGTATGTATTATTAAATTAATTATTTTTTTTTATAAATTAATTGAAAAAATTTTATTAGTTAAAATATTTTTATATTTAGGGGGTGTAAAAATTTTTGACACTTGGAAAGAATTGAGCTAAGTTGTTTTTATTAGTTTAATTTGTTTGTTTGATTATGATGAATGTATTATTAAATTAATTATTTTTTTTTATAAATTAATTGAAAAATTTTATTAGTTAAAATATTTTTATATTTAGGGGGTGTAAAAATTTTTTGACACTTGGAAAGAATTGAGCTAAGTTGTTTTTATTAGTTTAATTTGTTTGTTTGATTATGATGAATGTATTATTAAATTAATTATTTTTTTTTATAAATTAATTGAAAAATTTTATTAGTTAAAATATTTTTTATATTTAGGGGGTGTAAAAATTTTTGACACTTGGAAAGAATTGAGCTAAGTTGTTTTTATTAGTTTAATTTGTTTTGTTTGATTATGATGAATGTATTATTAAATTAATTATTTTTTTTTTATAAATTAATTGAAAAATTTTATTAGTTAAAATATTTTTATATTTAGGGGGTGTAAAAATTTTTGACACTTGGAAAGAATTGAGCTAAGTTGTTTTTTATTAGTTTAATTTGTTTTGTTTGATTATGATGAATGTATTATTAAATTAATTATTTTTTTTTATAAATTAATTGAAAAAATTTTATTAGTTAAAATATTTTTATATTTAGGGGGTGTAAAAATTTTTGACACTTGGAAAGAATTGAGCTAAGTTGTTTTTATTAGTTTTAATTTGTTTGTTTGATTATGATGAATGTATTATTAAATTAATTATTTTTTTTTTATAAATTAATTGAAAAATTTTATTAGTTAAAATATTTTTATATTTAGGGGGTGTAAAAATTTTTGACACTTGGAAAGAATTGAGCTAAGTTGTTTTTATTAGTTTTAATTTGTTTGTTTGATTATGATGAATGTATTATTAAATTAATTATTTTTTTTTATAAATGACTTATTTGAATATTTTAAATATAATATATAAATAATTTTATTATGGTTAAATTTTTTTACTATTATTTTATTTTACATGTAAATTTTTTGTGTGAAATTATTTAATTTTTAAAAAATTAATTAGTTTTTATTTATTCTCAGTAATTAATATTAAAGGAAAAAAGAAATTTTGTATTAGTAATAATTTTTAATATTGGTAAAATTTGTGCCAGCTACCGCGGTTATACAAAATAATATAAGTAAAAATTTTTTAATATTAGTTAAATTGTTTATTTATAATATAAAAAATTAATTTATTAGGTGAAATTATTAAATTATTATTATTATTATTTGAAAAATAAATTTAAGCTGTAAACTTTTTGTAATAAACTAGGATTAGATACCCCTATTATTAAAAATAAATAATAAAATATTAAAGTAGTATTAGTTATATTCTTGAAATTTAAAAAATTTGGCGGTAATTTAGTCTATTCAGAGGAATCTGTCCTGTAATTGATAATCCACATTGAACCTTACTTAAATTAATTTAATTTGTATATCGTCGTCATCAGAATATATTATAAGATAAAATTTTCATAATTTAAAATTAATAAAAAATGTCAGATCAAGGTGCAGTTTATATTTAAGTAGAGATGGATTACAATAAATTTATTTATATGGATAAAATTTTGAAATTAAATTTTTGAAAGTGGATTTGATAGTATTATAAAAAAGATTATTTATAAGATTTTAGCTCTAAATTATGTACATATCGCCCATCGTTCTTATTATTAAAATAAGATAAGTTGTAACATAGTAGATGTACTGGAAAGTGTATCTAGAAAGTCAATTTAAAGCTTAATTAGTAAAGTATTTCATTTACATTGAAAAGAAATTTGTGCAATTCAATTTAAATTGAATAAATTTTATTTATTAATTTTATTTATTTTTTATATTATTTAATAAAAATAATTTTATAATTTAAAGTTTTAGTATTATTTAAATAAATAATAATTTTTATTATAGTTTATTAGTATTGTAAAAGAAGATTGAAATAAATTGAAAAATTTTTATTTTAAAAGAAAATTTAATTTATTGTACCTTGTGTATCAGGGTTTATTAATTAATTAATTATTATATTAATTTTTCTCGAATTTTAAAGATTTAAATTTATAAAAAAGTTAATGTGGAATAATTATTTTTAATATAAATTTAGAAATGAAATGTTAATCGTTTTAAAATATATCTAGTTTTTTAAGAAATAAATTTAATTTAGATTTATTAATTAAATATTTAATTAGTTAATTATTTAATTTAATAAAATTAATATTTTAAGGGATTAGCTTTAAAATAAAATTTTAAATTTTAATTAAGTAAATAAATAAATATAGGCTTAAAAATAGTCATTATTAGTAAGTATGTTATAATTTATTTTATAATTATATTATTTATTTTAAAATTAAGTTATTTATTAAAATATAAATTTTAATAAAGAAAGTTTATTAATTATGATAAAATTAGTATATAAATTTATATAAATTATTTATAAATGAGAGGTTTATATAAGGAATTCGGCAATAAATATATATTTACCTGTTTATCAAAAACCATGTCTTTTTGAAATTAATTTAAAGTCTAACCTGCCCACTGAATATTATTAAAGGGCCGCAGTATTTTGACTGTGCGAAGGTAGCATAATCAATAGTCTTTTAATTGGAGGCTTGTATGAATGGTTGGATAAGATATATACTGTCTTATATAAATTTTTTTAGAATTTTATTTTTTAATTAAAAAGTTAAGATAAAATTAAAAGACGAGAAGACCCTATAGATCTTTATTTTTATATTTTATAATTTTTTAAGGATTATTTTAATTATAATTTTATTAAAAATTTTACTGGGGTGGTATAAAAATTTAATTAACTTTTAATTGTATTATACATTAATATATGAATAATTGATCCAATAATATTGATTAAAAATTTAAGTTACCTTAGGGATAACAGCGTAATTTTTTTTTAGAGTTCATATCGATAAAAAAGATTGCGACCTCGATGTTGGATTAAGAGTTATTTTTAGGTGTAGAAGTTTAAAGTTTAGGTCTGTTCGACCTTTGAATTCTTACATGATCTGAGTTCAAACCGGTGTAAGCCAGGTTGGTTTCTATCTTTAATTAATAATTATATTATAGTACGAAAGGACCTAATATAAAAAATATAAATTTTATTAAAATGATTGATAATAATATTTAATTACTATTTTGGCAGATTAGTGTAATAAATTTAGAATTTATTTAAATAATATTTTATTATTATAAATAGTATTGTATTTTAATGATTATGTATTGGGGTTAGTAGGTAGTTTATTATTAATTATTTGTGTTTTAGTTAGAGTTGCTTTTTTAACATTATTAGAACGAAAAGTTTTAGGATATATTCAAATTCGAAAAGGTCCTAATAAAGTTGGATTTGTTGGGTTATTACAACCTTTTAGAGATGCAGTTAAGTTATTTACTAAAGAACAAACATATCCTTTATTATCTAATTATTTAGTTTATTATTTTTCTCCAATTTTTTCTTTATTTTTATCTTTATTAATTTGGTTATGTATTCCTTATTTAATTAAATTATATTCTTTTAATTTAGGAGTATTATTTTTTTTTTGTATTACTAGATTAAGAGTTTATACTGTTATAATTGCTGGGTGATCTTCTAATTCTAATTATGCTTTATTAGGGGGTTTACGGGCTGTTGCTCAAACTATTTCTTATGAAGTAAGTTTGGCTTTAATTTTATTAAGATTTATTTTTTTAGTGGGGGGTTATAATTTTTTAAATTTTTATTTTTTTCAAAAATATATTTGATTTATTGTTTTTTGTTATCCTTTAAGATTAGTTTGATTTGCTTCTTGTTTAGCTGAAACTAATCGAACTCCATTTGATTTTGCAGAAGGAGAATCAGAATTAGTCTCTGGGTTTAATGTTGAATATAGAAGAGGTAGATTTGCTTTAATTTTTTTAGCAGAATATGCAAGAATTTTATTTATAAGTATATTATTTGTAGTAATTTTTTTAGGTAGAGATATTTATAGATTTTTTTTTTTTTTAAAATTAGTTTTTATTTCTTATATATTTATTTGGGTTCGAGGGACTTTACCTCGATTTCGTTATGATAAATTAATATATTTAGCATGAAAAAGATTTTTACCTTTATCTTTAAATTATTTATTTTTTTTTATTGGAGTAAAAATTTTTTTTTTTTCTTTATAATGAATGATTTTTAGTATAAAATTAATAGAAGAGTTTACTTCTTTCTTATGTTTTCAAAACATATGCTGTAAAAGCTTATTAATTAATTTAAAAGGTTATCTCAGTATTTTGATAAAAGGGGATTAATAATAAAATATAAAAAATATAAAATTGTTAAAATTTGTCCTGTTATAATATAAGGGATTTCTACGGGTCGTGCTCCAATTCAAGTTAATAGGCATGTAATAGATGTTATTCTTCAAAATAAAATTTGGTTAAGAGGATAAAATTGAAGTCCTTGAAATTTACTTATATGAGTAAAAGGTAAAATTATTAAAATGGCAATTGATATAACTAAAGCAATTACTCCTCCTAATTTATTAGGAATTGATCGTAAAATTGCATAAGCAAATAAAAAATATCATTCAGGTTGAATATGAACAGGAGTTACTAATGGATTAGCTGGAATAAAATTTTCTGGGTCTATTAATAAATAATTAAATTTTCAAATAAAAGTGATTAAAATTCAAATAAAGATAATAAATCCTGCTATATCTTTATAAATAAAATATGGGTGAAATGGAATTTTATCAATATTTCTATTTAATCCTAATGGATTATTTGATCCTGTTTGATGTAAAAATAAAAGGTGAATTATTGTTAAAGCTAAAATAATAAAAGGTAAAATAAAATGAAAAGTAAAGAATCGAGTTAAAGTTGCGTTATCAATTGCGAATCCTCCTCAAATTCATTGAACTAAATCATTTCCTAAATAAGGAATAGCCGATAAAAGATTTGTAATAACAGTTGCTCCTCAAAAAGATATTTGTCCTCAAGGTAAAACATATCCTAAAAATCCAGTTGCTATTGTTATAAATAATATAATTACTCCTACTATTCATGTAGGAATATAAAGAAATGAATTATAATAAATACCTCGTCCTACATGGGTAAATAAACATGCAAAAAAAAATGAAGCTCCGGTTTGCGTGACAAATTCGGAGTAGTCATCCATTATTAACATCTCGATAAATATGATTTACACTATTAAAAGCAGTTTCAATATCTGCTGTATAATGTATAGCTAAAAAAAGACCTGTTAAAATTTGAATTATTAAACAAAGTCCTAAAAGAGATCCGAAATTTCATCAAATTGAAATATTAGAGGGGGCAGGTAAATCAATTAGTGCATTATTTATAATTTTAAATAAAGGGTGGGTATTTCGAATTGGTTTATTCATTAATTTCATAAATAATTTTGTTAATTAAGATAATGGGCGTAAAGGTCCATAATTTTTTATAGAGATTTTTACTGTAACTAATAATGTTAAAAACAAATAATTAATTAAAAGTAAAGTAATTAAATTTGTAGGAAAATTATATATTTTATTTAAAGATAAAATATTTTCTATATATAAAGATTTAAAATTTGATAATAAATTTATTTCGTAATTATTAATAAATGTTTCAATTATTATTTTATCTATAAAAAAAAAAATTATTAAAAAGATAATTAGTATAAAATATAGAATAATTGATAATTTTATTGAAAAAGAGAATATTTCATTTGATGAAAGAGAGGTTACATAAATAAATAGAACTAATATTCCCCCTATAAAAATTAAAAATAAAATATAAGCATATCAAAATGTTTGGATATAAATTCCTGAAATTATACAAATTAAAAATGTTTGAATTAAAAGAATTAATCCTATAGCTAAAGGGTGATTAATTTGTGTGAAAATTAATCTAATTATAAGAGATGAGAAAATAAAAGTTATAAAAATATCAAGAAATAGTTTATAAAAAATATTAATTTTGGGAATTAATGAAAAAGAATTTTCTTTTTTCTTGATGTTTTAAAAAAAAAATTTTTTATTTTTAGTTTACAAGACTAAGGTTTTGATTAAACTATTAAAACTAAATTAATGGTAAATTTATTTTTATTATTTATTATAGTAATATTTATAATTGGATGTTTAGTATTTATTTCTAGACGAAAGCATTTATTATGTATGTTATTGTCATTAGAATTTATGGTTTTAATATTATTTATAATATTATTTTTTTTTTTAAATTATATAGAAAATGAAAAGTATTTTAGAATATTTTTTTTAACTTTTTGTGTTTGTGAGGGAGTATTAGGGTTATCTATTTTAGTTTCTATAGTTCGAACTCATGGTAATGATTATTTTCAAAGATTTTCAATTTTACAATGTTAAAATTTATTTTTTTTTATTATTTGTTTATTATTATTATATAAAAAAAATTATTGAATGGTTCAATGTTTACTATTTTTAGGGAGATTTATATTTATATTAAAAATTGTAATAATAAATTATTTTTTGTGATATTTCTTATTATTTTGGATTAGATTTAATTTCTTATGGTTTAATTATGTTGAGATTTTGGATTTGTGCTTTAATATTAATAGCTAGAGAAATAATTTATCGTGTTTTTAATTATAGAAAATTATTTATTTTTATAATTTTATTGTTATTATTGATATTAGTATTTACTTTTAGTTCATTAAGAATATTTATATTTTATTTATTTTTTGAGAGAAGATTAATTCCTACATTATTTTTGATTTTAGGATGAGGTTATCAGCCAGAGCGTTTACAAGCAGGAATTTATTTATTATTTTATACTTTATTAGCTTCTTTACCTTTATTAATTGGAATTTTTTTTATTAAAAATGATTTAAATATTATAAATTTGATTATATTAAATTATTTAAAATATTATAATTTAAAATTTTTATATTTATGTATAATTTTTGCTTTTTTGGTAAAAATACCAATATTTTTAGTTCATTTATGATTACCAAAAGCTCATGTTGAAGCTCCTATTTCTGGTTCTATAATTTTAGCTGGTGTTTTATTAAAATTAGGAGGTTATGGATTATTACGTGTTTTTTCATTTTTACAAATTTTAGGTATAAAATTTAATTATTGATGAATTAGAATTAGTTTAATAGGAGGTGTGTTAGTAAGATTAATTTGTTTACGACAAATGGATTTAAAGGCATTAATTGCTTATTCTTCTGTAGCTCATATAGGGATTGTTTTAAGAGGTTTAATAACTATAACTTATTGAGGATTAAGAGGATCATATACTTTAATAATTGCTCATGGTTTATGTTCTTCTGGATTATTTTGTTTAGCAAATATTTCTTATGAACGAATAAATAGACGAAGTTTATTAATTAACAAGGGGATATTAAATTTTATACCTAGAATAGCTTTATGATGATTTTTATTATGTGCTGGGAATATAGCGGCTCCTCCAACATTAAATTTATTAGGGGAAATTAGTTTAATAAATAGAATTGTAAGATGATCTTGATTAACTATAATTGGTTTAAGATTATTATCTTTTTTTAGAGCGGCTTATACCCTTTATTTATTTTCATATAGTCAACATGGTAAAATTTATTCTGGGGTTAATTTTTTTTCTTTTGGGACAAGTCGAGAGTATTTATTATTAATATTACATTGATTACCTTTAAATTTTTTAATTTTAAAAAGTGATATTTGTATATTATGAATTTAATTTAAATAGTTTAAAAAAAATATTGATTTGTGGTGTCAATGATATGAATTTTCATTTTAAATCGTGAATTCTTTAATTAATTATTGTAAGGTTAGATTTTATTTTTTAATTTTTATTAGATTTAATTTTTTTATATTTAGTTTAAATTTTTTATTGAATGATTTAATTTATTTTATTGAATGAGAAATTATTTCTTTATATTCAACTTCAATTGTTATGACTTTTTTATTGGATTGAATAAGATTGATATTTATATCTTTTGTATTATTAATTTCTTCTTTAGTAATTTTATATAGAGATGATTATATATCTAGAGATTTTAATAAAAATCGATTTATTTTATTAGTTTTAATATTTGTTATATCAATGATAATACTAATTATTAGTCCTAATTTAATTAGAATTTTATTAGGATGAGATGGATTAGGATTAGTTTCTTATTGTTTAGTAATTTATTTTCAAAATGTAAAATCTTATAATGCTGGAATGTTAACAGCTTTATCAAATCGAATTGGTGATGTAGCTTTATTATTAGCTATTGCTTGGATATTAAATTATGGAAGTTGGAATTATATTTTTTATTTAGAAATTAATAAGGAAAATTTTGAAATATTAATAATTGGAAGATTGGTGATATTAGCAGCTATAACTAAAAGAGCTCAAATTCCTTTTTCTTCTTGATTACCTGCTGCTATAGCAGCCCCTACCCCTGTTTCTGCTTTAGTTCATTCTTCAACTTTAGTAACTGCAGGGGTTTATTTATTGATTCGTTTTAATATTTTATTAGTAGATTCATTATTTGGTCAAATTTTATTATTAATTTCAGGATTAACAATATTTATAGCTGGATTAGGGGCTAATTTTGAGTATGATTTAAAAAAAATTATTGCTTTATCTACTTTAAGACAATTAGGATTAATAATAAGAATTTTATCTATTGGAGAATTTAAATTAGCATTTTTTCATCTTTTAACTCATGCTTTATTTAAGGCATTATTATTTATATGTGCAGGAGTAATTATTCATAATATAAAAAATATACAAGATATTCGTTATATAGAGAGGGTTGTTTATAAGAATACCTTTAGTTTGTAGATGTTTTAATATTGCTAATTTAGCTTTGTGTGGAATGCCTTTTTTAGCTGGATTTTATTCAAAGGATTTAATCTTAGAAGTTGTTATACTTTCTTATATAAATTTTTTTTCTTTTTTTCTTTTTTTTTTTTCAACTGGGTTAACGGTTTGTTATTCTTTTCGATTAGTTTATTATTCTATAACAGGGGATTTTAAAAATATAGTTTTAAATATATTAAATGATAAGAGATGAATTATAAATTTTAGAATTTTTTTTTTAATAATTATAGCTATTATTGGGGGAAGTTTTCTTAGATGATTAATATTTTTTAATCCAGAGATAGTTAATTTACCTAAAATGATAAAATTTTTAACATTAATGGTTTGTGTTTTAGGGGGTTTGATAGGTTATTTATTAAATTATGAAAATTTATTTAGTAATAATAAATCTTTTATATTTTATAAATTTAGAAGATTTGTTGGGATAATATGATTTATGCCTTATATTTCGACTTTAATTATTATTAAATTGCCATTAAAAATAGGATTATTTTCATATAAAAGATTTGATCAAGGTTGAAGAGAATATTTTGGTGGACATATATTATATTATCAAATAAAAAAGTATTCTTTATATATTCAAGAGTTTCAAAATAATAATTTGAAAATTTATTTAATAAGATATTTTATTTGAATTGTAATTTTATTATTAATAATATTTTTAAATTAATTTAAATAGCTTATATTTAGAGCGTAACATTGAAGTTGTTGAGGAAATTATTTTAATTTTTAAATATTGGAAATATTTATAAATAAAGTTTATTAATTTTACATTGAAAATGTAATGTTTTTTTTAAACTATATAAATAAATATTAATAGAAATATGGTGATCAAGAAAAAGCTGCTAACTTTTATCTTTAATGGTTTAATTCCATTTATATTTCTTAATTGGAATTTTAAAATTCATTAATATTATTAACAGTAATATACCTCTTTTTGGTTTCAATTAATTTAAGATAAATTGATTGAATCAATATTTTTTAAGTGCAAGTTAAATGTTATAATTAACTATTATCCTATTTATTTATTTTTAAAAAATATGGGTGTAATTCACCTAAGATTAGGCCGAAACTAATTGCAATATATCGCTTCATATTTGGTTGAGATTTAATTATTTCATTCTAATGCTCCTTGGTTTCATTCGTGATATAATCCAATTAATAGAATAAAAATAAAGAAAAGGCTAGTAATTGTTCAATTTATTAAATTTGATGATTTAAAAATTAAGATTATTGGGAGAAGAAGAGCAATTTCTACATCAAAAATTAAGAAAATAATTGCAATTAAGAAAAATCGAAGAGAGAAGGGTAAACGAGAATAATTTATAGGGTCAAATCCACATTCAAAAGGGGAAGATTTTTCACGATCAGTAATGGTTTTTTTAGATAAAAAGGTTGCTATTATTATTATAATAATAGAAATAGTTAAAATAATTAGACTTATAATAGTAAGTGTTAAAATTATTTATACTAAAATTATTTAGTCCTAATGATTGGAAGTCATTTATACATACATATACTTTATAAATTAACCTCCTCATCAGTAAATTGAAATATATAAAAATAATCAAACTACATCTACAAAGTGTCAATATCATGCTGCTGCTTCAAATCCAAAATGGTGATTTTTGAAAAATGATGATTAATATGACGTAAAAAACAAATTAATAAAAAAGAAGTTCCAATTAAAACATGAAGTCCGTGGAATCCTGTTGATATGAAAAATGTTGAGCCATAAACATTATCTGCAATAGTAAATGGAGCTTCTATATATTCATATCCTTGTAAAATTGAGAAATAAATTCCTAAAAGTACTGTAAAAAATAATCTTTGAATTGTTTGAGTATGATTATTTTCTATTAATCTATGATGAGCTCAAGTTACAGTAATTCCTGATGCTAATAAAATAGCTGTATTTAATAAAGGAATTTGAAAAGGATTAAATGGATGGATTCCAATAGGAGGTCATATTATTCCTAGTTCAATTGTAGGAGATAATCTTCTATGAAAAAATGCTCAAAAAAATGAAATAAAAAAGAAAATTTCGGAGATAATAAAAAGAATTATTCCTCATCGAAGGCCTAAAGTTACATTGAAAGTATGAAGTCCTTGGAAAGTACTTTCTCGAGAAATATCTCGTCATCATTGATATATAATTAATAGGGTAATAATATTTCCTAAAATAAATAAATTATTATTATATTGATGGAATCATTGAACTAATCCTGTAGTTATTGTTATTGCTCTAATTGCTCCTAATAAAGGTCATGGACTATAGTCTACTAAATGAAAGGGATGATTTATTTTTGTTGACATTAATTTACTTCTCTAGAATATAAAGTACTTAAAACTGAAAATACATAAGATTGAATAATAGCGACTGCTGATTCAAGTAATAATAAAGCAATTTGAACAATTAAAATAATTCTTACAATAATGTAAGATGTAGATATAGGCCCAGTATTTCCTAAAAGGGTTAAAAGTAAATGACCAGCAATTATATTTGCGGTTAATCGAATAGCTAAAGTTCCTGGACGAATTACATTTCTAATTGTTTCAATACATACTATAAAAGGTATTAGGATTGCGGGAGTTCCTTGAGGAACTAAATGAGCAAATATATGTTGTGTGTGATTTGTTCATCCATAAATTATAATTCTTAATCATAAAGGAAAAGCTAAGGTTAAAGTTAATGTTAAATGACTAGTTCTTGTAAAAATATAAGGAAAAAGTCCTAAAAAATTATTAAATATAATTAAAGAAAATAAAGAAATAAATATTAAAGTTCTTTTATTATTATTAGTTGGACCTAAAAGAGTTTTAAATTCTTTATGTAAAGTTAATAAAATATTATTTCAAATAATTTGGAATCGATTAGGGATTAATCAGTAAGAAGATGGAATAATTAATAAACCTAAAAAAGTTCTTATTCAATTTAAGGATATATTAAAAATTGTTGTTGAAGGATCAAATACTGAAAATAGATTAGTTATCATTTTCAATTTAATTTAGATTGTTTAATATTTAATAGTTGGGGGGTTGAATTTAAAGAATAAAAAAAGCAATAATAATTTTTAATATTAAAAATTATTAAAGTAAATGAAAAAATAAAGAATAAAGTTAATCATCTTAATGGAGATATTTGAGGAATTAAAAAATATTAAATTATTAATATTTTTAGTTTGACAAACTAAGGTTTTGATTAAACTAATTTTTTTTTGAGAGAAATATTAATATCATTAGAAGTAATTGCTAATTTACTATAATATGATTTAAGAGATCATTACTTGCTTTCAGTCATCTAATGAATTGATTTGAGATGAAATTCATTTAATAAAGAAATTTATTGGGATTCTTTCAATAACAATTGGTATAAAGCTATGGTTTGCTCCACAAATTTCTGAACATTGTCCAAAAAATAATCCAGGTTGATTAATTAAGAAATTAGTTTGATTTAATCGTCCTGGAGTTGCGTCAATTTTTACACCTAGGGCTGGAATTGTTCATGAATGAAGAACATCTGTGGCTGTTACTAAAATTCGAATTTGATTATTAAAAGGTAAAATAATTCGATTATCTACATCTAATAGGCGGAATCCATTTTATATTAAGTTCATTGGTAGGAGTTATATAAGAGTCAAATTCTAAATTAGTAAAATTTGAATATTCATATCTTCAATATCATTGATGTCCAATAGTTTTTAGAGTAATTAAAGGATTATTAATTTCATCTATTAAATATAAAAGACGAAGAGAGGGAAAGGCAATAAATATAAGAATAATTGCAGGTAAAATTGTTCAATATAATTTCGATTGTTTGACCATGAAGAAGATATCGATTGGTAAATTTATTGAAAAATAATATAATTATAATATAAGCAATTAATGTTGTAATTATAATTAAAATTAAAATAGTATGATCATGAAAAAAGTTTAATTGTTCTATTAAAGGAGAAATTCTATTTTGTAATCCTAAATTAGATCATGTTGCCATTTTCTAATAAAAGAAAAAATCTTTATATATGAAGCTTAAATTCATTGCACTATTCTGCCATATTAGAAATTTGATGATAAAATAGGAAGTTCTGAATATGTGTGTTCTATAGGAGGTATAGAATGATATCATTCAATTGAAGAAGAAAGTTGTATAGGGAATGAAGGAGTTCGTTTAGTAATTATACTTTCTCAAATAATAAATAGGAAAAATAAGATAGCAATTAATGAGATAGAACTACCTAAAGAAGAAATAATATTTCATGTTAAATAACTATCTGGAAAATCTGAATAACGACGAGGTATACCTGCTAATCCTAAAAAATGTTGAGGAAAAAATGTTAAATTTACTCCAATAAATATAATTATAAATTGAATTTTTAATCATAAGGGGTTTATAATTAATCCTGTTAATAAAGGATATCAATGAATAAATCCTGCTATAATTGCAAATACTGCTCCTATAGAGAGAACATAATGAAAATGAGCTACTACATAATAAGTATCATGAAGAATAATATCAATTGAAGAATTTGCTAAAATTACACCTGTTAATCCTCCTACAGTAAATAAAAAAACAAATCCTAATGATCATAATAATGTAGGATTATAATTTAATTGAGTACCATGAAGAGTAGCTAATCAACTAAAAATTTTAATTCCTGTAGGAACTGCAATAATTATAGTAGCTGAAGTAAAGTAAGCTCGAGTATCAACATCTATACCAACTGTAAATATATGATGAGCTCATACAATAAATCCTAAAAGTCCAATAGCTAATATAGCATAAATTATTCCTAAAGTCCCAAATGTTTCCTTTTTACCTCTTTCTTGAGTAATAATATGAGAAATTATTCCAAATCCTGGAAGAATTAAAATATATACCTCTGGATGTCCAAAAAATCAAAATAAATGTTGATAAAGAATTGGATCACCTCCTCCAATTGGGTCGAAAAATGAAGTATTTAAATTACGATCTGTAAGAAGTATAGTAATAGCTCCTGCTAATACGGGTAAAGATAAAAGAAGAAGAATTGCTGTAATAATTACTGATCATACAAATAAAGGTATTCGATCTAAAGAAATTCCTTCAGGTCGTATGTTAATAATAGTGGTAATAAAATTAATAGCTCCTAAAATTGAAGAAATTCCTGCTAAATGAAGAGAAAAAATTGTTAAATCAACTGATGATCCATTATGAGCAATATTAGATGAAAGAGGGGGATAAACTGTTCAACCAGTTCCTGACCCATTTTCAACTATTCTGCTTGAGAGTAATAATGTAATAGATGGAGGAAGAAGTCAAAATCTTATATTATTTATTCGTGGAAATGCTATATCAGGAGCTCCTAGTATTAAAGGTACTAATCAATTACCAAATCCTCCGATTATAATAGGTATTACTATGAAAAAAATTATTACAAATGCATGGGCGGTTACAATTACATTATAAATTTGATCATTACCAATAAATATTCCTGGTTGTCTTAGTTCTAAACGAATTAAAATTCTTATTGATGTTCCAATTATCCCTGCTCATGCTCCAAAAATAAAATATAAAGTTCCAATATCTTTATGATTTGTAGAAAATAGCCATTGTCGCGATTGAATGGCTGAAATTTAGGCAATAAATTGTAAATTTATTTATAAGAATATTTTCTTTTTAATCAAACTTTATAGTCAATAATGATATTAGATTGCAATTCTGAAGGAATAAGGAATAATTATTAAAGTTTAAGAATTAAAAGATTTTACAAGTATTTTTAGCTTTGAAAACTAATAGTTTTATTAACTTAAACTCTTTATAAGATTAAATAAAATGAGAAAATTATTATTAATCCTATAATAGAGGTAAAATTTATAAATAAAATTAGAAGAGAATTGTTATTAAAATTTTTTATAATTCATGAATTTTTATAGAAATTTAATATATAAATTCTATATGATATTCGTAAATAATAAAATAATGTAATTAAAGTCATACAAACTGCTATAAATATTAAAAAATAATGATTTATTTTTGTTAAATTTTCAATAATTATTCATTTAGGGAAGAATCCTAAAAATGGAGGGAGTCCTCCTAAAGATAATAAATTAATGAAAATTATAAATTTAATAATTGGGTTTATTAATGAAAAGTTATAAATTTGATTAAAATAATATAATTTAAAATTATTGAAAATTAAAATAATAGAAGATGATAGGAAAGAATATAAAAAGAAGTATATTAGTCATAAATATTCATTATATATTATTGCTATTAATATTCATCTTAAATGATTAATTGAAGAAAATGCTATTAATTTTCGTAAGGAGGTTTGATTTAATCCTCCTAATGCTCCAATAATTATAGAAAATAAAATAAAAATGAATAATAAATTATAATTTGAATTATAAGAAATTATTATTAAGGGAGCAATTTTTTGTCATGTTATTAAAATTAAATTATTAATTCAATTTAATCCTTCTATTACTTCAGGGAATCAAAAGTGGAAGGGGGCAATTCCTCTTTTTAATGCTAAAGTTGAATAAATTATTAAATGAATAACGTTATTTTTAATAATTAAGTTAAAATTGAATAATAATAATAATAAAATTGAAAATAATAAAATAGAAGAAGCATAAGCTTGAATCAAAAAATATTTTAGACTTCTTTCGGATATTAATATATTTTTTTTATTTTCATTTATTAGGGGAATAAATGAAAGTAAATTAATTTCTAATCCTATTCAAACTCCTAATCAAGAGTTTGAAGAAATTGTTAATAAAGTTCCAAAAATTAATGTTATTATAAAAATATTATTTGAAAATTTTTTAATTAAAAAGAAAAGGATTATAACCTTTATAAATGGGGTATGAGCCCAGTAGCTTAATTTAGCTTATCTTTTTAAATATAATTGAATTATAAAAATATATTTTAGTGTATGATGCACAAAAATTTTTGAAATTTTTAGAAATAGTTTAATTCTATTAAATATAATGAATAAAAATATTAAATTTTTATAATTTACCCTATCAAGGTAATCCTTTTATCAGGCAATTCATTTTTATTTTTTTTTTTATTATTATAAGTAAAAAAAAAATAACATGATTAAGATTTAATTTTGAAAGGCATTTAAAATAAAGTTTATAAATGTTTATTTTTAAAATTTTTTATTTAAATTAAATTTAAATAATTATTTTTAGAATTAATTATATATATATATATATATTATATAAATGTTTAATATATATATAAATGTATTATATAAATTAATAAAATATTTAATAATATATTCATCTATTATATATATATATTTAGATCTATTAATAAATATATTATATATATAAATTAAGAGAATTAATTAATAAGGATTATATTATCGTTAGTGTATTATTTATATGCCTATTCGGCCTATATTTACAGAGAAAAAAAAGATCTATATACATATAAATAATTTATATATAAATATATTCATTGTATTTTATTTATTTATATTATATTAAATTATTTATATTAAATAAATAAATATAATTAATTTATATAATTATAAATATATATATATATTATAAATAATTTATATAAAGGGAGTGTAAAAAATATTTAATTAATAAAATATATAATTTAATATTAAATAATTATATATAAATATAAAATTTTAAATATAAAATAAAATTATTAATATTGGTTGCGCGTCGAGAAAAGAATTGAGCTAAGTTGTTTTTATTAGTTTAATTTGTTTGTTTGATTATGATGAATGTATTATTAAATTAATTATTTTTTTTTTATAAATTAATTGAAAAATTTTATTAGTTAAAATATTTTTATATTTAGGGGGTGTAAAAATTTTTGACACTTGGAAAGAATTGAGCTAAGTTGTTTTTATTAGTTTAATTTGTTTGTTTGATTATGATGAATGTATTATTAAATTAATTATTTTTTTTTATAAATTAATTGAAAAATTTTATTAGTTAAAATATTTTTATATTTAGGGGGTGTAAAAATTTTTGACACTTGGAAAGAATTGAGCTAAGTTGTTTTTATTAGTTTAATTTGTTTGTTTGATTATGATGAATGTATTATTAAATTAATTATTTTTTTTTATAAATTAATTGAAAAATTTTATTAGTTAAAATATTTTTATATTTAGGGGGTGTAAAAATTTTTGACACTTGGAAAGAATTGAGCTAAGTTGTTTTTATTAGTTTAATTTGTTTGTTTGATTATGATGAATGTATTATTAAATTAATTATTTTTTTTTATAAATTAATTGAAAAATTTTATTAGTTAAAATATTTTTATATTTAGGGGGTGTAAAAATTTTTGACACTTGGAAAGAATTGAGCTAAGTTGTTTTTATTAGTTTAATTTGTTTGTTTGATTATGATGAATGTATTATTAAATTAATTATTTTTTTTTATAAATTAATTGAAAAATTTTATTAGTTAAAATATTTTTATATTTAGGGGGTGTAAAAATTTTTGACACTTGGAAAGAATTGAGCTAAGTTGTTTTTATTAGTTTAATTTGTTTGTTTGATTATGATGAATGTATTATTAAATTAATTATTTTTTTTTATAAATTAATTGAAAAATTTTATTAGTTAAAATATTTTTATATTTAGGGGGTGTAAAAATTTTTGACACTTGGAAAGAATTGAGCTAAGTTGTTTTTATTAGTTTAATTTGTTTGTTTGATTATGATGAATGTATTATTAAATTAATTATTTTTTTTTATAAATTAATTGAAAAATTTTATTAGTTAAAATATTTTTATATTTAGGGGGTGTAAAAATTTTTGACACTTGGAAAGAATTGAGCTAAGTTGTTTTTATTAGTTTAATTTGTTTGTTTGATTATGATGAATGTATTATTAAATTAATTATTTTTTTTTATAAATTAATTGAAAAATTTTATTAGTTAAAATATTTTTATATTTAGGGGGTGTAAAAATTTTTGACACTTGGAAAGAATTGAGCTAAGTTGTTTTTATTAGTTTAATTTGTTTGTTTGATTATGATGAATGTATTATTAAATTAATTATTTTTTTTTATAAATTAATTGAAAAATTTTATTAGTTAAAATATTTTTATATTTAGGGGGTGTAAAAATTTTTGACACTTGGAAAGAATTGAGCTAAGTTGTTTTTATTAGTTTAATTTGTTTGTTTGATTATGATGAATGTATTATTAAATTAATTATTTTTTTTTATAAATTAATTGAAAAATTTTATTAGTTAAAATATTTTTATATTTAGGGGGTGTAAAAATTTTTGACACTTGGAAAGAATTGAGCTAAGTTGTTTTTATTAGTTTAATTTGTTTGTTTGATTATGATGAATGTATTATTAAATTAATTATTTTTTTTTATAAATGACTTATTTGAATATTTTAAATATAATATATAAATAATTTTATTATGGTTAAATTTTTTACTATTATTTTATTTTACATGTAAATTTTTGTGTGAAATTATTTAATTTTTAAAAAATTAATTAGTTTTATTTATTCTCAGTAATTAATATTAAAGGAAAAAAGAAATTTTGTATTAGTAATAATTTTTAATATTGGTAAAATTTGTGCCAGCTACCGCGGTTATACAAATAATATAAGTAAAAATTTTTAATATTAGTTAAATTGTTTATTTATAATATAAAAATTAATTTATTAGGTGAAATTATTAAATTATTATTATTATTATTTGAAAAATAAATTTAAGCTGTAAACTTTTTGTAATAAACTAGGATTAGATACCCTATTATTAAAAATAAATAATAAAATATTAAAGTAGTATTAGTTATATTCTTGAAATTTAAAAAATTTGGCGGTAATTTAGTCTATTCAGAGGAATCTGTCCTGTAATTGATAATCCACATTGAACCTTACTTAAATTAATTTAATTTGTATATCGTCGTCATCAGAATATATTATAAGATAAAATTTTCATAATTTAAAATTAATAAAAAATGTCAGATCAAGGTGCAGTTTATATTTAAGTAGAGATGGATTACAATAAATTTATTTATATGGATAAAATTTTGAAATTAAATTTTTGAAAGTGGATTTGATAGTATTATAAAAAAGATTATTTATAAGATTTTAGCTCTAAATTATGTACATATCGCCCATCGTTCTTATTATTAAAATAAGATAAGTTGTAACATAGTAGATGTACTGGAAAGTGTATCTAGAAAGTCAATTTAAAGCTTAATTAGTAAAGTATTTCATTTACATTGAAAAGAAATTTGTGCAATTCAATTTAAATTGAATAAATTTTATTTATTAATTTTATTTATTTTTTATATTATTTAATAAAAATAATTTTATAATTTAAAGTTTTAGTATTATTTAAATAAATAATAATTTTTATTATAGTTTATTAGTATTGTAAAAGAAGATTGAAATAAATTGAAAAATTTTTATTTTAAAAGAAAATTTAATTTATTGTACCTTGTGTATCAGGGTTTATTAATTAATTAATTATTATATTAATTTTTCTCGAATTTTAAAGATTTAAATTTATAAAAAAGTTAATGTGGAATAATTATTTTTAATATAAATTTAGAAATGAAATGTTAATCGTTTTAAAATATATCTAGTTTTTTAAGAAATAAATTTAATTTAGATTTATTAATTAAATATTTAATTAGTTAATTATTTAATTTAATAAAATTAATATTTTAAGGGATTAGCTTTAAAATAAAATTTTAAATTTTAATTAAGTAAATAAATAAATATAGGCTTAAAAATAGTCATTATTAGTAAGTATGTTATAATTTATTTTATAATTATATTATTTATTTTAAAATTAAGTTATTTATTAAAATATAAATTTTAATAAAGAAAGTTTATTAATTATGATAAAATTAGTATATAAATTTATATAAATTATTTATAAATGAGAGGTTTATATAAGGAATTCGGCAATAAATATATATTTACCTGTTTATCAAAAACATGTCTTTTTGAAATTAATTTAAAGTCTAACCTGCCCACTGAATATTATTAAAGGGCCGCAGTATTTTGACTGTGCGAAGGTAGCATAATCAATAGTCTTTTAATTGGAGGCTTGTATGAATGGTTGGATAAGATATATACTGTCTTATATAAATTTTTTTAGAATTTTATTTTTTAATTAAAAAGTTAAGATAAAATTAAAAGACGAGAAGACCCTATAGATCTTTATTTTTATATTTTATAATTTTTTAAGGATTATTTTAATTATAATTTTATTAAAAATTTTACTGGGGTGGTATAAAAATTTAATTAACTTTTAATTGTATTATACATTAATATATGAATAATTGATCCAATAATATTGATTAAAAATTTAAGTTACCTTAGGGATAACAGCGTAATTTTTTTTTAGAGTTCATATCGATAAAAAAGATTGCGACCTCGATGTTGGATTAAGAGTTATTTTTAGGTGTAGAAGTTTAAAGTTTAGGTCTGTTCGACCTTTGAATTCTTACATGATCTGAGTTCAAACCGGTGTAAGCCAGGTTGGTTTCTATCTTTAATTAATAATTATATTATAGTACGAAAGGACCTAATATAAAAAATATAAATTTTATTAAAATGATTGATAATAATATTTAATTACTATTTTGGCAGATTAGTGTAATAAATTTAGAATTTATTTAAATAATATTTTATTATTATAAATAGTATTGTATTTTAATGATTATGTATTGGGGTTAGTAGGTAGTTTATTATTAATTATTTGTGTTTTAGTTAGAGTTGCTTTTTTAACATTATTAGAACGAAAAGTTTTAGGATATATTCAAATTCGAAAAGGTCCTAATAAAGTTGGATTTGTTGGGTTATTACAACCTTTTAGAGATGCAGTTAAGTTATTTACTAAAGAACAAACATATCCTTTATTATCTAATTATTTAGTTTATTATTTTTCTCCAATTTTTTCTTTATTTTTATCTTTATTAATTTGGTTATGTATTCCTTATTTAATTAAATTATATTCTTTTAATTTAGGAGTATTATTTTTTTTTTTGTATTACTAGATTAAGAGTTTATACTGTTATAATTGCTGGGTGATCTTCTAATTCTAATTATGCTTTATTAGGGGGTTTACGGGCTGTTGCTCAAACTATTTCTTATGAAGTAAGTTTGGCTTTAATTTTATTAAGATTTATTTTTTTAGTGGGGGGTTATAATTTTTTAAATTTTTATTTTTTTCAAAAATATATTTGATTTATTGTTTTTTGTTATCCTTTAAGATTAGTTTGATTTGCTTCTTGTTTAGCTGAAACTAATCGAACTCCATTTGATTTTGCAGAAGGAGAATCAGAATTAGTCTCTGGGTTTAATGTTGAATATAGAAGAGGTAGATTTGCTTTAATTTTTTTAGCAGAATATGCAAGAATTTTATTTATAAGTATATTATTTGTAGTAATTTTTTTAGGTAGAGATATTTATAGATTTTTTTTTTTTTTAAAATTAGTTTTTATTTCTTATATATTTATTTGGGTTCGAGGGACTTTACCTCGATTTCGTTATGATAAATTAATATATTTAGCATGAAAAAGATTTTTACCTTTATCTTTAAATTATTTATTTTTTTTTATTGGAGTAAAAATTTTTTTTTTTTCTTTATAATGAATGATTTTTAGTATAAAATTAATAGAAGAGTTTACTTCTTTCTTATGTTTTCAAAACATATGCTGTAAAAGCTTATTAATTAATTTAAAAGGTTATCTCAGTATTTTGATAAAAGGGGATTAATAATAAAATATAAAAAATATAAAATTGTTAAAATTTGTCCTGTTATAATATAAGGGATTTCTACGGGTCGTGCTCCAATTCAAGTTAATAGGCATGTAATAGATGTTATTCTTCAAAATAAAATTTGGTTAAGAGGATAAAATTGAAGTCCTTGAAATTTACTTATATGAGTAAAAGGTAAAATTATTAAAATGGCAATTGATATAACTAAAGCAATTACTCCTCCTAATTTATTAGGAATTGATCGTAAAATTGCATAAGCAAATAAAAAATATCATTCAGGTTGAATATGAACAGGAGTTACTAATGGATTAGCTGGAATAAAATTTTCTGGGTCTATTAATAAATAATTAAATTTTCAAATAAAAGTGATTAAAATTCAAATAAAGATAATAAATCCTGCTATATCTTTATAAATAAAATATGGGTGAAATGGAATTTTATCAATATTTCTATTTAATCCTAATGGATTATTTGATCCTGTTTGATGTAAAAATAAAAGGTGAATTATTGTTAAAGCTAAAATAATAAAAGGTAAAATAAAATGAAAAGTAAAGAATCGAGTTAAAGTTGCGTTATCAATTGCGAATCCTCCTCAAATTCATTGAACTAAATCATTTCCTAAATAAGGAATAGCCGATAAAAGATTTGTAATAACAGTTGCTCCTCAAAAAGATATTTGTCCTCAAGGTAAAACATATCCTAAAAATCCAGTTGCTATTGTTATAAATAATATAATTACTCCTACTATTCATGTAGGAATATAAAGAAATGAATTATAATAAATACCTCGTCCTACATGGGTAAATAAACATGCAAAAAAAAATGAAGCTCCGTTTGCGTGACAAATTCGGAGTAGTCATCCATTATTAACATCTCGATAAATATGATTTACACTATTAAAAGCAGTTTCAATATCTGCTGTATAATGTATAGCTAAAAAAAGACCTGTTAAAATTTGAATTATTAAACAAAGTCCTAAAAGAGATCCGAAATTTCATCAAATTGAAATATTAGAGGGGGCAGGTAAATCAATTAGTGCATTATTTATAATTTTAAATAAAGGGTGGGTATTTCGAATTGGTTTATTCATTAATTTCATAAATAATTTTGTTAATTAAGATAATGGGCGTAAAGGTCCATAATTTTTTATAGAGATTTTTACTGTAACTAATAATGTTAAAAACAAATAATTAATTAAAAGTAAAGTAATTAAATTTGTAGGAAAATTATATATTTTATTTAAAGATAAAATATTTTCTATATATAAAGATTTAAAATTTGATAATAAATTTATTTCGTAATTATTAATAAATGTTTCAATTATTATTTTATCTATAAAAAAAAAAATTATTAAAAAGATAATTAGTATAAAATATAGAATAATTGATAATTTTATTGAAAAAGAGAATATTTCATTTGATGAAAGAGAGGTTACATAAATAAATAGAACTAATATTCCCCCTATAAAAATTAAAAATAAAATATAAGCATATCAAAATGTTTGGATATAAATTCCTGAAATTATACAAATTAAAAATGTTTGAATTAAAAGAATTAATCCTATAGCTAAAGGGTGATTAATTTGTGTGAAAATTAATCTAATTATAAGAGATGAGAAAATAAAAGTTATAAAAATATCAAGAAATAGTTTATAAAAAATATTAATTTTGGGAATTAATGAAAAAGAATTTTCTTTTTTCTTGATGTTTTAAAAAAAAATTTTTTATTTTTAGTTTACAAGACTAAGGTTTTGATTAAACTATTAAAACTAAATTAATGGTAAATTTATTTTTATTATTTATTATAGTAATATTTATAATTGGATGTTTAGTATTTATTTCTAGACGAAAGCATTTATTATGTATGTTATTGTCATTAGAATTTATGGTTTTAATATTATTTATAATATTATTTTTTTTTTTAAATTATATAGAAAATGAAAAGTATTTTAGAATATTTTTTTTAACTTTTTGTGTTTGTGAGGGAGTATTAGGGTTATCTATTTTAGTTTCTATAGTTCGAACTCATGGTAATGATTATTTTCAAAGATTTTCAATTTTACAATGTTAAAATTTATTTTTTTTATTATTTGTTTATTATTATTATATAAAAAAAATTATTGAATGGTTCAATGTTTACTATTTTTAGGGAGATTTATATTTATATTAAAAATTGTAATAATAAATTATTTTTGTGATATTTCTTATTATTTTGGATTAGATTTAATTTCTTATGGTTTAATTATGTTGAGATTTTGGATTTGTGCTTTAATATTAATAGCTAGAGAAATAATTTATCGTGTTTTTAATTATAGAAAATTATTTATTTTTATAATTTTATTGTTATTATTGATATTAGTATTTACTTTTAGTTCATTAAGAATATTTATATTTTATTTATTTTTTGAGAGAAGATTAATTCCTACATTATTTTTGATTTTAGGATGAGGTTATCAGCCAGAGCGTTTACAAGCAGGAATTTATTTATTATTTTATACTTTATTAGCTTCTTTACCTTTATTAATTGGAATTTTTTTTATTAAAAATGATTTAAATATTATAAATTTGATTATATTAAATTATTTAAAATATTATAATTTAAAATTTTTATATTTATGTATAATTTTTGCTTTTTTGGTAAAAATACCAATATTTTTAGTTCATTTATGATTACCAAAAGCTCATGTTGAAGCTCCTATTTCTGGTTCTATAATTTTAGCTGGTGTTTTATTAAAATTAGGAGGTTATGGATTATTACGTGTTTTTTCATTTTTACAAATTTTAGGTATAAAATTTAATTATTGATGAATTAGAATTAGTTTAATAGGAGGTGTGTTAGTAAGATTAATTTGTTTACGACAAATGGATTTAAAGGCATTAATTGCTTATTCTTCTGTAGCTCATATAGGGATTGTTTTAAGAGGTTTAATAACTATAACTTATTGAGGATTAAGAGGATCATATACTTTAATAATTGCTCATGGTTTATGTTCTTCTGGATTATTTTGTTTAGCAAATATTTCTTATGAACGAATAAATAGACGAAGTTTATTAATTAACAAGGGGATATTAAATTTTTATACCTAGAATAGCTTTATGATGATTTTTATTATGTGCTGGGAATATAGCGGCTCCTCCAACATTAAATTTATTAGGGGAAATTAGTTTAATAAATAGAATTGTAAGATGATCTTGATTAACTATAATTGGTTTAAGATTATTATCTTTTTTTAGAGCGGCTTATACCCTTTATTTATTTTCATATAGTCAACATGGTAAAATTTATTCTGGGGTTAATTTTTTTTCTTTTGGGACAAGTCGAGAGTATTTATTATTAATATTACATTGATTACCTTTAAATTTTTTAATTTTAAAAAGTGATATTTGTATATTATGAATTTAATTTAAATAGTTTAAAAAAAATATTGATTTGTGGTGTCAATGATATGAATTTTCATTTTAAATCGTGAATTCTTTAATTAATTATTGTAAGGTTAGATTTTATTTTTTAATTTTTATTAGATTTAATTTTTTTATATTTAGTTTAAATTTTTTATTGAATGATTTAATTTATTTTATTGAATGAGAAATTATTTCTTTATATTCAACTTCAATTGTTATGACTTTTTTATTGGATTGAATAAGATTGATATTTATATCTTTTGTATTATTAATTTCTTCTTTAGTAATTTTATATAGAGATGATTATATATCTAGAGATTTTAATAAAAATCGATTTATTTTATTAGTTTTAATATTTGTTATATCAATGATAATACTAATTATTAGTCCTAATTTAATTAGAATTTTATTAGGATGAGATGGATTAGGATTAGTTTCTTATTGTTTAGTAATTTATTTTCAAAATGTAAAATCTTATAATGCTGGAATGTTAACAGCTTTATCAAATCGAATTGGTGATGTAGCTTTATTATTAGCTATTGCTTGGATATTAAATTATGGAAGTTGGAATTATATTTTTTATTTAGAAATTAATAAGGAAAATTTTGAAATATTAATAATTGGAAGATTGGTGATATTAGCAGCTATAACTAAAAGAGCTCAAATTCCTTTTTCTTCTTGATTACCTGCTGCTATAGCAGCCCCTACCCCTGTTTCTGCTTTAGTTCATTCTTCAACTTTAGTAACTGCAGGGGTTTATTTATTGATTCGTTTTAATATTTTATTAGTAGATTCATTATTTGGTCAAATTTTATTATTAATTTCAGGATTAACAATATTTATAGCTGGATTAGGGGCTAATTTTGAGTATGATTTAAAAAAAATTATTGCTTTATCTACTTTAAGACAATTAGGATTAATAATAAGAATTTTATCTATTGGAGAATTTAAATTAGCATTTTTTCATCTTTTAACTCATGCTTTATTTAAGGCATTATTATTTATATGTGCAGGAGTAATTATTCATAATATAAAAAATATACAAGATATTCGTTATATAGGAGGGTTGTTTATAAGAATACCTTTAGTTTGTAGATGTTTTAATATTGCTAATTTAGCTTTGTGTGGAATGCCTTTTTTAGCTGGATTTTATTCAAAGGATTTAATCTTAGAAGTTGTTATACTTTCTTATATAAATTTTTTTTCTTTTTTTCTTTTTTTTTTTTCAACTGGGTTAACGGTTTGTTATTCTTTTCGATTAGTTTATTATTCTATAACAGGGGATTTTAAAAATATAGTTTTAAATATATTAAATGATAAGAGATGAATTATAAATTTTAGAATTTTTTTTTTAATAATTATAGCTATTATTGGGGGAAGTTTTCTTAGATGATTAATATTTTTTAATCCAGAGATAGTTAATTTACCTAAAATGATAAAATTTTTAACATTAATGGTTTGTGTTTTAGGGGGTTTGATAGGTTATTTATTAAATTATGAAAATTTATTTAGTAATAATAAATCTTTTATATTTTATAAATTTAGAAGATTTGTTGGGATAATATGATTTATGCCTTATATTTCGACTTTAATTATTATTAAATTGCCATTAAAAATAGGATTATTTTCATATAAAAGATTTGATCAAGGTTGAAGAGAATATTTTGGTGGACATATATTATATTATCAAATAAAAAAGTATTCTTTATATATTCAAGAGTTTCAAAATAATAATTTGAAAATTTATTTAATAAGATATTTTATTTGAATTGTAATTTTATTATTAATAATATTTTTAAATTAATTTAAATAGCTTATATTTAGAGCGTAACATTGAAGTTGTTGAGGAAATTATTTTAATTTTTAAATATTGGAAATATTTATAAATAAAGTTTATTAATTTTACATTGAAAATGTAATGTTTTTTTTAAACTATATAAATAAATATTAATAGAAATATGGTGATCAAGAAAAAGCTGCTAACTTTTATCTTTAATGGTTTAATTCCATTTATATTTCTTAATTGGAATTTTATTTTAAAATTCATTAATATTATTAACAGTAATATACCTCTTTTTGGTTTCAATTAATTTAAGATAAATTGATTGAATCAATATTTTTTAAGTGCAAGTTAAATGTTATAATTAACTATTATCCTATTTATTTATTTTTAAAAAATATGGGTGTAATTCACCTAAGATTAGGCCGAAACTAATTGCAATATATCGCTTCATATTTGGTTGAGATTTAATTATTTCATTCTAATGCTCCTTGGTTTCATTCGTGATATAATCCAATTAATAGAATAAAAATAAAGAAAAGGCTAGTAATTGTTCAATTTATTAAATTTGATGATTTAAAAATTAAGATTATTGGGAGAAGAAGAGCAATTTCTACATCAAAAATTAAGAAAATAATTGCAATTAAGAAAAATCGAAGAGAGAAGGGTAAACGAGAATAATTTATAGGGTCAAATCCACATTCAAAAGGGGAAGATTTTTCACGATCAGTAATGGTTTTTTTAGATAAAAAGGTTGCTATTATTATTATAATAATAGAAATAGTTAAAATAATTAGACTTATAATAGTAAGTGTTAAAATTATTTATACT
>NW_026599683.1:0-29591 GCF_029784135.1 Toxorhynchites rutilus septentrionalis | reverse complement strand
ATAAATATTAAAAAATAATGATTTATTTTTGTTAAATTTTCAATAATTATTCATTTAGGGAAGAATCCTAAAAATGGAGGGAGTCCTCCTAAAGATAATAAATTAATGAAAATTATAAATTTAATAATTGGGTTTATTAATGAAAAGTTATAAATTTGATTAAAATAATATAATTTAAAATTATTGAAAATTAAAATAATAGAAGATGATAGGAAAGAATATAAAAAGAAGTATATTAGTCATAAATATTCATTATATATTATTGCTATTAATATTCATCTTAAATGATTAATTGAAGAAAATGCTATTAATTTTCGTAAGGAGGTTTGATTTAATCCTCCTAATGCTCCAATAATTATAGAAAATAAAATAAAAATGAATAATAAATTATAATTTGAATTATAAGAAATTATTATTAAGGGAGCAATTTTTTGTCATGTTATTAAAATTAAATTATTAATTCAATTTAATCCTTCTATTACTTCAGGGAATCAAAAGTGGAAGGGGGCAATTCCTCTTTTTAATGCTAAAGTTGAATAAATTATTAAATGAATAACGTTATTTTTAATAATTAAGTTAAAATTGAATAATAATAATAATAAAATTGAAAATAATAAAATAGAAGAAGCATAAGCTTGAATCAAAAAATATTTTAGACTTCTTTCGGATATTAATATATTTTTTTTATTTTCATTTATTAGGGGAATAAATGAAAGTAAATTAATTTCTAATCCTATTCAAACTCCTAATCAAGAGTTTGAAGAAATTGTTAATAAAGTTCCAAAAATTAATGTTATTATAAAAATATTATTTGAAAATTTTTTAATTAAAAAGAAAAGGATTATAACCTTTATAAATGGGGTATGAGCCCAGTAGCTTAATTTAGCTTATCTTTTTAAATATAATTGAATTATAAAAATATATTTTAGTGTATGATGCACAAAAATTTTTGAAATTTTTAGAAATAGTTTAATTCTATTAAATATAATGAATAAAAATATTAAATTTTTATAATTTACCCTATCAAGGTAATCCTTTTATCAGGCAATTCATTTTTATTTTTTTTTTTATTATTATAAGTAAAAAAAAAATAACATGATTAAGATTTAATTTTGAAAGGCATTTAAAATAAAGTTTATAAATGTTTATTTTTAAAATTTTTTATTTAAATTAAATTTAAATAATTATTTTTAGAATTAATTATATATATATATATATATTATATAAATGTTTAATATATATATAAATGTATTATATAAATTAATAAAATATTTAATAATATATTCATCTATTATATATATATATTTAGATCTATTAATAAATATATTATATATATAAATTAAGAGAATTAATTAATAAGGATTATATTATCGTTAGTGTATTATTTATATGCCTATTCGGCCTATATTTACAGAGAAAAAAAAGATCTATATACATATAAATAATTTATATATAAATATATTCATTGTATTTTATTTATTTATATTATATTAAATTATTTATATTAAATAAATAAATATAATTAATTTATATAATTATAAATATATATATATATTATAAATAATTTATATAAAGGGAGTGTAAAAAATATTTAATTAATAAAATATATAATTTAATATTAAATAATTATATATAAATATAAAATTTTAAATATAAAATAAAATTATTAATATTGGTTGCGCGTCGAGAAAAGAATTGAGCTAAGTTGTTTTTATTAGTTTAATTTGTTTGTTTGATTATGATGAATGTATTATTAAATTAATTATTTTTTTTTTATAAATTAATTGAAAAATTTTATTAGTTAAAATATTTTTATATTTAGGGGGTGTAAAAATTTTTGACACTTGGAAAGAATTGAGCTAAGTTGTTTTTATTAGTTTAATTTGTTTGTTTGATTATGATGAATGTATTATTAAATTAATTATTTTTTTTTATAAATTAATTGAAAAATTTTATTAGTTAAAATATTTTTATATTTAGGGGGTGTAAAAATTTTTGACACTTGGAAAGAATTGAGCTAAGTTGTTTTTATTAGTTTAATTTGTTTGTTTGATTATGATGAATGTATTATTAAATTAATTATTTTTTTTTTATAAATTAATTGAAAAATTTTATTAGTTAAAATATTTTTATATTTAGGGGGTGTAAAAATTTTTGACACTTGGAAAGAATTGAGCTAAGTTGTTTTTATTAGTTTAATTTGTTTGTTTGATTATGATGAATGTATTATTAAATTAATTATTTTTTTTTATAAATTAATTGAAAAATTTTATTAGTTAAAATATTTTTATATTTAGGGGGTGTAAAAATTTTTGACACTTGGAAAGAATTGAGCTAAGTTGTTTTTATTAGTTTAATTTGTTTGTTTGATTATGATGAATGTATTATTAAATTAATTATTTTTTTTTATAAATTAATTGAAAAATTTTATTAGTTAAAATATTTTTATATTTAGGGGGTGTAAAAATTTTTGACACTTGGAAAGAATTGAGCTAAGTTGTTTTTATTAGTTTAATTTGTTTGTTTGATTATGATGAATGTATTATTAAATTAATTATTTTTTTTTATAAATTAATTGAAAAATTTTATTAGTTAAAATATTTTTATATTTAGGGGGTGTAAAAATTTTTGACACTTGGAAAGAATTGAGCTAAGTTGTTTTTATTAGTTTAATTTGTTTGTTTGATTATGATGAATGTATTATTAAATTAATTATTTTTTTTTATAAATTAATTGAAAAATTTTATTAGTTAAAATATTTTTATATTTAGGGGGTGTAAAAATTTTTGACACTTGGAAAGAATTGAGCTAAGTTGTTTTTATTAGTTTAATTTGTTTGTTTGATTATGATGAATGTATTATTAAATTAATTATTTTTTTTTATAAATTAATTGAAAAATTTTATTAGTTAAAATATTTTTATATTTAGGGGGTGTAAAAATTTTTGACACTTGGAAAGAATTGAGCTAAGTTGTTTTTATTAGTTTAATTTGTTTGTTTGATTATGATGAATGTATTATTAAATTAATTATTTTTTTTTATAAATTAATTGAAAAATTTTATTAGTTAAAATATTTTTATATTTAGGGGGTGTAAAAATTTTTGACACTTGGAAAGAATTGAGCTAAGTTGTTTTTATTAGTTTAATTTGTTTGTTTGATTATGATGAATGTATTATTAAATTAATTATTTTTTTTTATAAATTAATTGAAAAATTTTATTAGTTAAAATATTTTTATATTTAGGGGGTGTAAAAATTTTTGACACTTGGAAAGAATTGAGCTAAGTTGTTTTTATTAGTTTAATTTGTTTGTTTGATTATGATGAATGTATTATTAAATTAATTATTTTTTTTTATAAATGACTTATTTGAATATTTTAAATATAATATATAAATAATTTTATTATGGTTAAATTTTTTACTATTATTTTATTTTACATGTAAATTTTTGTGTGAAATTATTTAATTTTTAAAAAATTAATTAGTTTTATTTATTCTCAGTAATTAATATTAAAGGAAAAAAGAAATTTTGTATTAGTAATAATTTTTAATATTGGTAAAATTTGTGCCAGCTACCGCGGTTATACAAATAATATAAGTAAAAATTTTTAATATTAGTTAAATTGTTTATTTATAATATAAAAATTAATTTATTAGGTGAAATTATTAAATTATTATTATTATTATTTGAAAAATAAATTTAAGCTGTAAACTTTTTGTAATAAACTAGGATTAGATACCCTATTATTAAAAATAAATAATAAAATATTAAAGTAGTATTAGTTATATTCTTGAAATTTAAAAAATTTGGCGGTAATTTAGTCTATTCAGAGGAATCTGTCCTGTAATTGATAATCCACATTGAACCTTACTTAAATTAATTTAATTTGTATATCGTCGTCATCAGAATATATTATAAGATAAAATTTTCATAATTTAAAATTAATAAAAAATGTCAGATCAAGGTGCAGTTTATATTTAAGTAGAGATGGATTACAATAAATTTATTTATATGGATAAAATTTTGAAATTAAATTTTTGAAAGTGGATTTGATAGTATTATAAAAAAGATTATTTATAAGATTTTAGCTCTAAATTATGTACATATCGCCCATCGTTCTTATTATTAAAATAAGATAAGTTGTAACATAGTAGATGTACTGGAAAGTGTATCTAGAAAGTCAATTTAAAGCTTAATTAGTAAAGTATTTCATTTACATTGAAAAGAAATTTGTGCAATTCAATTTAAATTGAATAAATTTTATTTATTAATTTTATTTATTTTTTATATTATTTAATAAAAATAATTTTATAATTTAAAGTTTTAGTATTATTTAAATAAATAATAATTTTTATTATAGTTTATTAGTATTGTAAAAGAAGATTGAAATAAATTGAAAAATTTTTATTTTAAAAGAAAATTTAATTTATTGTACCTTGTGTATCAGGGTTTATTAATTAATTAATTATTATATTAATTTTTCTCGAATTTTAAAGATTTAAATTTATAAAAAAGTTAATGTGGAATAATTATTTTTAATATAAATTTAGAAATGAAATGTTAATCGTTTTAAAATATATCTAGTTTTTTAAGAAATAAATTTAATTTAGATTTATTAATTAAATATTTAATTAGTTAATTATTTAATTTAATAAAATTAATATTTTAAGGGATTAGCTTTAAAATAAAATTTTAAATTTTAATTAAGTAAATAAATAAATATAGGCTTAAAAATAGTCATTATTAGTAAGTATGTTATAATTTATTTTATAATTATATTATTTATTTTAAAATTAAGTTATTTATTAAAATATAAATTTTAATAAAGAAAGTTTATTAATTATGATAAAATTAGTATATAAATTTATATAAATTATTTATAAATGAGAGGTTTATATAAGGAATTCGGCAATAAATATATATTTACCTGTTTATCAAAAACATGTCTTTTTGAAATTAATTTAAAGTCTAACCTGCCCACTGAATATTATTAAAGGGCCGCAGTATTTTGACTGTGCGAAGGTAGCATAATCAATAGTCTTTTAATTGGAGGCTTGTATGAATGGTTGGATAAGATATATACTGTCTTATATAAATTTTTTTAGAATTTTATTTTTTAATTAAAAAGTTAAGATAAAATTAAAAGACGAGAAGACCCTATAGATCTTTATTTTTATATTTTATAATTTTTTAAGGATTATTTTAATTATAATTTTATTAAAAATTTTACTGGGGTGGTATAAAAATTTAATTAACTTTTAATTGTATTATACATTAATATATGAATAATTGATCCAATAATATTGATTAAAAATTTAAGTTACCTTAGGGATAACAGCGTAATTTTTTTTTAGAGTTCATATCGATAAAAAAGATTGCGACCTCGATGTTGGATTAAGAGTTATTTTTAGGTGTAGAAGTTTAAAGTTTAGGTCTGTTCGACCTTTGAATTCTTACATGATCTGAGTTCAAACCGGTGTAAGCCAGGTTGGTTTCTATCTTTAATTAATAATTATATTATAGTACGAAAGGACCTAATATAAAAAATATAAATTTTATTAAAATGATTGATAATAATATTTAATTACTATTTTGGCAGATTAGTGTAATAAATTTAGAATTTATTTAAATAATATTTTATTATTATAAATAGTATTGTATTTTAATGATTATGTATTGGGTGTTAGTAGGTAGTTTATTATTAATTATTTGTGTTTTAGTTAGAGTTGCTTTTTTAACATTATTAGAACGAAAAGTTTTAGGATATATTCAAATTCGAAAAGGTCCTAATAAAGTTGGATTTGTTGGGTTATTACAACCTTTTAGAGATGCAGTTAAGTTATTTACTAAAGAACAAACATATCCTTTATTATCTAATTATTTAGTTTATTATTTTTCTCCAATTTTTTCTTTATTTTTATCTTTATTAATTTGGTTATGTATTCCTTATTTAATTAAATTATATTCTTTTAATTTAGGAGTATTATTTTTTTTTTGTATTACTAGATTAAGAGTTTATACTGTTATAATTGCTGGGTGATCTTCTAATTCTAATTATGCTTTATTAGGGGGTTTACGGGCTGTTGCTCAAACTATTTCTTATGAAGTAAGTTTGGCTTTAATTTTATTAAGATTTATTTTTTTAGTGGGGGGTTATAATTTTTTAAATTTTTATTTTTTTCAAAAATATATTTGATTTATTGTTTTTTGTTATCCTTTAAGATTAGTTTGATTTGCTTCTTGTTTAGCTGAAACTAATCGAACTCCATTTGATTTTGCAGAAGGAGAATCAGAATTAGTCTCTGGGTTTAATGTTGAATATAGAAGAGGTAGATTTGCTTTAATTTTTTTAGCAGAATATGCAAGAATTTTATTTATAAGTATATTATTTGTAGTAATTTTTTTAGGTAGAGATATTTATAGATTTTTTTTTTTTTTAAAATTAGTTTTTATTTCTTATATATTTATTTGGGTTCGAGGGACTTTACCTCGATTTCGTTATGATAAATTAATATATTTAGCATGAAAAAGATTTTTACCTTTATCTTTAAATTATTTATTTTTTTTTATTGGAGTAAAAATTTTTTTTTTTTCTTTATAATGAATGATTTTTAGTATAAAATTAATAGAAGAGTTTACTTCTTTCTTATGTTTTCAAAACATATGCTGTAAAAGCTTATTAATTAATTTAAAAGGTTATCTCAGTATTTTGATAAAAGGGGATTAATAATAAAATATAAAAAATATAAAATTGTTAAAATTTGTCCTGTTATAATATAAGGGATTTCTACGGGTCGTGCTCCAATTCAAGTTAATAGGCATGTAATAGATGTTATTCTTCAAAATAAAATTTGGTTAAGAGGATAAAATTGAAGTCCTTGAAATTTACTTATATGAGTAAAAGGTAAAATTATTAAAATGGCAATTGATATAACTAAAGCAATTACTCCTCCTAATTTATTAGGAATTGATCGTAAAATTGCATAAGCAAATAAAAAATATCATTCAGGTTGAATATGAACAGGAGTTACTAATGGATTAGCTGGAATAAAATTTTCTGGGTCTATTAATAAATAATTAAATTTTCAAATAAAAGTGATTAAAATTCAAATAAAGATAATAAATCCTGCTATATCTTTATAAATAAAATATGGGTGAAATGGAATTTTATCAATATTTCTATTTAATCCTAATGGATTATTTGATCCTGTTTGATGTAAAAATAAAAGGTGAATTATTGTTAAAGCTAAAATAATAAAAGGTAAAATAAAATGAAAAGTAAAGAATCGAGTTAAAGTTGCGTTATCAATTGCGAATCCTCCTCAAATTCATTGAACTAAATCATTTCCTAAATAAGGAATAGCCGATAAAAGATTTGTAATAACAGTTGCTCCTCAAAAAGATATTTGTCCTCAAGGTAAAACATATCCTAAAAATCCAGTTGCTATTGTTATAAATAATATAATTACTCCTACTATTCATGTAGGAATATAAAGAAATGAATTATAATAAATACCTCGTCCTACATGGGTAAATAAACATGCAAAAAAAAATGAAGCTCCGTTTGCGTGACAAATTCGGAGTAGTCATCCATTATTAACATCTCGATAAATATGATTTACACTATTAAAAGCAGTTTCAATATCTGCTGTATAATGTATAGCTAAAAAAAGACCTGTTAAAATTTGAATTATTAAACAAAGTCCTAAAAGAGATCCGAAATTTCATCAAATTGAAATATTAGAGGGGGCAGGTAAATCAATTAGTGCATTATTTATAATTTTAAATAAAGGGTGGGTATTTCGAATTGGTTTATTCATTAATTTCATAAATAATTTTGTTAATTAAGATAATGGGCGTAAAGGTCCATAATTTTTTATAGAGATTTTTACTGTAACTAATAATGTTAAAAACAAATAATTAATTAAAAGTAAAGTAATTAAATTTGTAGGAAAATTATATATTTTATTTAAAGATAAAATATTTTCTATATATAAAGATTTAAAATTTGATAATAAATTTATTTCGTAATTATTAATAAATGTTTCAATTATTATTTTATCTATAAAAAAAAAAATTATTAAAAAGATAATTAGTATAAAATATAGAATAATTGATAATTTTATTGAAAAAGAGAATATTTCATTTGATGAAAGAGAGGTTACATAAATAAATAGAACTAATATTCCCCCTATAAAAATTAAAAATAAAATATAAGCATATCAAAATGTTTGGATATAAATTCCTGAAATTATACAAATTAAAAATGTTTGAATTAAAAGAATTAATCCTATAGCTAAAGGGTGATTAATTTGTGTGAAAATTAATCTAATTATAAGAGATGAGAAAATAAAAGTTATAAAAATATCAAGAAATAGTTTATAAAAAATATTAATTTTGGGAATTAATGAAAAAGAATTTTCTTTTTTCTTGATGTTTTAAAAAAAAATTTTTTATTTTTAGTTTACAAGACTAAGGTTTTGATTAAACTATTAAAACTAAATTAATGGTAAATTTATTTTTATTATTTATTATAGTAATATTTATAATTGGATGTTTAGTATTTATTTCTAGACGAAAGCATTTATTATGTATGTTATTGTCATTAGAATTTATGGTTTTAATATTATTTATAATATTATTTTTTTTTTTAAATTATATAGAAAATGAAAAGTATTTTAGAATATTTTTTTTAACTTTTTGTGTTTGTGAGGGAGTATTAGGGTTATCTATTTTAGTTTCTATAGTTCGAACTCATGGTAATGATTATTTTCAAAGATTTTCAATTTTACAATGTTAAAATTTATTTTTTTTATTATTTGTTTATTATTATTATATAAAAAAAATTATTGAATGGTTCAATGTTTACTATTTTTAGGGAGATTTATATTTATATTAAAAATTGTAATAATAAATTATTTTTGTGATATTTCTTATTATTTTGGATTAGATTTAATTTCTTATGGTTTAATTATGTTGAGATTTTGGATTTGTGCTTTAATATTAATAGCTAGAGAAATAATTTATCGTGTTTTTAATTATAGAAAATTATTTATTTTTATAATTTTATTGTTATTATTGATATTAGTATTTACTTTTAGTTCATTAAGAATATTTATATTTTATTTATTTTTTGAGAGAAGATTAATTCCTACATTATTTTTGATTTTAGGATGAGGTTATCAGCCAGAGCGTTTACAAGCAGGAATTTATTTATTATTTTATACTTTATTAGCTTCTTTACCTTTATTAATTGGAATTTTTTTTATTAAAAATGATTTAAATATTATAAATTTGATTATATTAAATTATTTAAAATATTATAATTTAAAATTTTTATATTTATGTATAATTTTTGCTTTTTTGGTAAAAATACCAATATTTTTAGTTCATTTATGATTACCAAAAGCTCATGTTGAAGCTCCTATTTCTGGTTCTATAATTTTAGCTGGTGTTTTATTAAAATTAGGAGGTTATGGATTATTACGTGTTTTTTCATTTTTACAAATTTTAGGTATAAAATTTAATTATTGATGAATTAGAATTAGTTTAATAGGAGGTGTGTTAGTAAGATTAATTTGTTTACGACAAATGGATTTAAAGGCATTAATTGCTTATTCTTCTGTAGCTCATATAGGGATTGTTTTAAGAGGTTTAATAACTATAACTTATTGAGGATTAAGAGGATCATATACTTTAATAATTGCTCATGGTTTATGTTCTTCTGGATTATTTTGTTTAGCAAATATTTCTTATGAACGAATAAATAGACGAAGTTTATTAATTAACAAGGGGATATTAAATTTTATACCTAGAATAGCTTTATGATGATTTTTATTATGTGCTGGGAATATAGCGGCTCCTCCAACATTAAATTTATTAGGGGAAATTAGTTTAATAAATAGAATTGTAAGATGATCTTGATTAACTATAATTGGTTTAAGATTATTATCTTTTTTTAGAGCGGCTTATACCCTTTATTTATTTTCATATAGTCAACATGGTAAAATTTATTCTGGGGTTAATTTTTTTTCTTTTGGGACAAGTCGAGAGTATTTATTATTAATATTACATTGATTACCTTTAAATTTTTTAATTTTAAAAAGTGATATTTGTATATTATGAATTTAATTTAAATAGTTTAAAAAAAATATTGATTTGTGGTGTCAATGATATGAATTTTCATTTTAAATCGTGAATTCTTTAATTAATTATTGTAAGGTTAGATTTTATTTTTTAATTTTTATTAGATTTAATTTTTTTATATTTAGTTTAAATTTTTTATTGAATGATTTAATTTATTTTATTGAATGAGAAATTATTTCTTTATATTCAACTTCAATTGTTATGACTTTTTTATTGGATTGAATAAGATTGATATTTATATCTTTTGTATTATTAATTTCTTCTTTAGTAATTTTATATAGAGATGATTATATATCTAGAGATTTTAATAAAAATCGATTTATTTTATTAGTTTTAATATTTGTTATATCAATGATAATACTAATTATTAGTCCTAATTTAATTAGAATTTTATTAGGATGAGATGGATTAGGATTAGTTTCTTATTGTTTAGTAATTTATTTTCAAAATGTAAAATCTTATAATGCTGGAATGTTAACAGCTTTATCAAATCGAATTGGTGATGTAGCTTTATTATTAGCTATTGCTTGGATATTAAATTATGGAAGTTGGAATTATATTTTTTATTTAGAAATTAATAAGGAAAATTTTGAAATATTAATAATTGGAAGATTGGTGATATTAGCAGCTATAACTAAAAGAGCTCAAATTCCTTTTTCTTCTTGATTACCTGCTGCTATAGCAGCCCCTACCCCTGTTTCTGCTTTAGTTCATTCTTCAACTTTAGTAACTGCAGGGGTTTATTTATTGATTCGTTTTAATATTTTATTAGTAGATTCATTATTTGGTCAAATTTTATTATTAATTTCAGGATTAACAATATTTATAGCTGGATTAGGGGCTAATTTTGAGTATGATTTAAAAAAAATTATTGCTTTATCTACTTTAAGACAATTAGGATTAATAATAAGAATTTTATCTATTGGAGAATTTAAATTAGCATTTTTTCATCTTTTAACTCATGCTTTATTTAAGGCATTATTATTTATATGTGCAGGAGTAATTATTCATAATATAAAAAATATACAAGATATTCGTTATATAGGAGGGTTGTTTATAAGAATACCTTTAGTTTGTAGATGTTTTAATATTGCTAATTTAGCTTTGTGTGGAATGCCTTTTTTAGCTGGATTTTATTCAAAGGATTTAATCTTAGAAGTTGTTATACTTTCTTATATAAATTTTTTTTCTTTTTTTCTTTTTTTTTTTTCAACTGGGTTAACGGTTTGTTATTCTTTTCGATTAGTTTATTATTCTATAACAGGGGATTTTAAAAATATAGTTTTAAATATATTAAATGATAAGAGATGAATTATAAATTTTAGAATTTTTTTTTTAATAATTATAGCTATTATTGGGGGAAGTTTTCTTAGATGATTAATATTTTTTAATCCAGAGATAGTTAATTTACCTAAAATGATAAAATTTTTAACATTAATGGTTTGTGTTTTAGGGGGTTTGATAGGTTATTTATTAAATTATGAAAATTTATTTAGTAATAATAAATCTTTTATATTTTATAAATTTAGAAGATTTGTTGGGATAATATGATTTATGCCTTATATTTCGACTTTAATTATTATTAAATTGCCATTAAAAATAGGATTATTTTCATATAAAAGATTTGATCAAGGTTGAAGAGAATATTTTGGTGGACATATATTATATTATCAAATAAAAAAGTATTCTTTATATATTCAAGAGTTTCAAAATAATAATTTGAAAATTTATTTAATAAGATATTTTATTTGAATTGTAATTTTATTATTAATAATATTTTTAAATTAATTTAAATAGCTTATATTTAGAGCGTAACATTGAAGTTGTTGAGGAAATTATTTTAATTTTTAAATATTGGAAATATTTATAAATAAAGTTTATTAATTTTACATTGAAAATGTAATGTTTTTTTTAAACTATATAAATAAATATTAATAGAAATATGGTGATCAAGAAAAAGCTGCTAACTTTTATCTTTAATGGTTTAATTCCATTTATATTTCTTAATTGGAATTTTAAAATTCATTAATATTATTAACAGTAATATACCTCTTTTTGGTTTCAATTAATTTAAGATAAATTGATTGAATCAATATTTTTTAAGTGCAAGTTAAATGTTATAATTAACTATTATCCTATTTATTTATTTTTAAAAAATATGGGTGTAATTCACCTAAGATTAGGCCGAAACTAATTGCAATATATCGCTTCATATTTGGTTGAGATTTAATTATTTCATTCTAATGCTCCTTGGTTTCATTCGTGATATAATCCAATTAATAGAATAAAAATAAAGAAAAGGCTAGTAATTGTTCAATTTATTAAATTTGATGATTTAAAAATTAAGATTATTGGGAGAAGAAGAGCAATTTCTACATCAAAAATTAAGAAAATAATTGCAATTAAGAAAAATCGAAGAGAGAAGGGTAAACGAGAATAATTTATAGGGTCAAATCCACATTCAAAAGGGGAAGATTTTTCACGATCAGTAATGGTTTTTTTAGATAAAAAGGTTGCTATTATTATTATAATAATAGAAATAGTTAAAATAATTAGACTTATAATAGTAAGTGTTAAAATTATTTATACTAAAATTATTTAGTCCTAATGATTGGAAGTCATTTATACATACATATACTTTATAAATTAACCTCCTCATCAGTAAATTGAAATATATAAAAATAATCAAACTACATCTACAAAGTGTCAATATCATGCTGCTGCTTCAAATCCAAAATGGTGATTTTTTGAAAAATGATGATTAATATGACGTAAAAAACAAATTAATAAAAAAGAAGTTCCAATTAAAACATGAAGTCCGTGGAATCCTGTTGATATGAAAAATGTTGAGCCATAAACATTATCTGCAATAGTAAATGGAGCTTCTATATATTCATATCCTTGTAAAATTGAGAAATAAATTCCTAAAAGTACTGTAAAAAATAATCTTTGAATTGTTTGAGTATGATTATTTTCTATTAATCTATGATGAGCTCAAGTTACAGTAATTCCTGATGCTAATAAAATAGCTGTATTTAATAAAGGAATTTGAAAAGGATTAAATGGATGGATTCCAATAGGAGGTCATATTATTCCTAGTTCAATTGTAGGAGATAATCTTCTATGAAAAAATGCTCAAAAAAATGAAATAAAAAAGAAAATTTCGGAGATAATAAAAAGAATTATTCCTCATCGAAGGCCTAAAGTTACATTGAAAGTATGAAGTCCTTGGAAAGTACTTTCTCGAGAAATATCTCGTCATCATTGATATATAATTAATAGGGTAATAATATTTCCTAAAATAAATAAATTATTATTATATTGATGGAATCATTGAACTAATCCTGTAGTTATTGTTATTGCTCTAATTGCTCCTAATAAAGGTCATGGACTATAGTCTACTAAATGAAAGGGATGATTTATTTTTGTTGACATTAATTTACTTCTCTAGAATATAAAGTACTTAAAACTGAAAATACATAAGATTGAATAATAGCGACTGCTGATTCAAGTAATAATAAAGCAATTTGAACAATTAAAATAATTCTTACAATAATGTAAGATGTAGATATAGGCCCAGTATTTCCTAAAAGGGTTAAAAGTAAATGACCAGCAATTATATTTGCGGTTAATCGAATAGCTAAAGTTCCTGGACGAATTACATTTCTAATTGTTTCAATACATACTATAAAAGGTATTAGGATTGCGGGAGTTCCTTGAGGAACTAAATGAGCAAATATATGTTGTGTGTGATTTGTTCATCCATAAATTATAATTCTTAATCATAAAGGAAAAGCTAAGGTTAAAGTTAATGTTAAATGACTAGTTCTTGTAAAAATATAAGGAAAAAGTCCTAAAAAATTATTAAATATAATTAAAGAAAATAAAGAAATAAATATTAAAGTTCTTTTATTATTATTAGTTGGACCTAAAAGAGTTTTAAATTCTTTATGTAAAGTTAATAAAATATTATTTCAAATAATTTGGAATCGATTAGGGATTAATCAGTAAGAAGATGGAATAATTAATAAACCTAAAAAAGTTCTTATTCAATTTAAGGATATATTAAAAATTGTTGTTGAAGGATCAAATACTGAAAATAGATTAGTTATCATTTTCAATTTAATTTAGATTGTTTAATATTTAATAGTTGGGGGGTTGAATTTAAAGAATAAAAAAAGCAATAATAATTTTTAATATTAAAAATTATTAAAGTAAATGAAAAAATAAAGAATAAAGTTAATCATCTTAATGGAGATATTTGAGGAATTAAAAAATATTAAATTATTAATATTTTTAGTTTGACAAACTAAGGTTTTGATTAAACTAATTTTTTTTTGAGAGAAATATTAATATCATTAGAAGTAATTGCTAATTTACTATAATATGATTTAAGAGATCATTACTTGCTTTCAGTCATCTAATGAATTGATTTGAGATGAAATTCATTTAATAAAGAAATTTATTGGGATTCTTTCAATAACAATTGGTATAAAGCTATGGTTTGCTCCACAAATTTCTGAACATTGTCCAAAAAATAATCCAGGTTGATTAATTAAGAAATTAGTTTGATTTAATCGTCCTGGAGTTGCGTCAATTTTTACACCTAGGGCTGGAATTGTTCATGAATGAAGAACATCTGTGGCTGTTACTAAAATTCGAATTTGATTATTAAAAGGTAAAATAATTCGATTATCTACATCTAATAGGCGGAATCCATTTATATTAAGTTCATTGGTAGGAGTTATATAAGAGTCAAATTCTAAATTAGTAAAATTTGAATATTCATATCTTCAATATCATTGATGTCCAATAGTTTTTAGAGTAATTAAAGGATTATTAATTTCATCTATTAAATATAAAAGACGAAGAGAGGGAAAGGCAATAAATATAAGAATAATTGCAGGTAAAATTGTTCAAATAATTTCGATTGTTTGACCATGAAGAAGATATCGATTGGTAAATTTATTGAAAAATAATATAATTATAATATAAGCAATTAATGTTGTAATTATAATTAAAATTAAAATAGTATGATCATGAAAAAAGTTTAATTGTTCTATTAAAGGAGAAATTCTATTTTGTAATCCTAAATTAGATCATGTTGCCATTTTCTAATAAAAGAAAAAATCTTTATATATGAAGCTTAAATTCATTGCACTATTCTGCCATATTAGAAATTTGATGATAAAATAGGAAGTTCTGAATATGTGTGTTCTATAGGAGGTATAGAATGATATCATTCAATTGAAGAAGAAAGTTGTATAGGGAATGAAGGAGTTCGTTTAGTAATTATACTTTCTCAAATAATAAATAGGAAAAATAAGATAGCAATTAATGAGATAGAACTACCTAAAGAAGAAATAATATTTCATGTTAAATAACTATCTGGAAAATCTGAATAACGACGAGGTATACCTGCTAATCCTAAAAAATGTTGAGGAAAAAATGTTAAATTTACTCCAATAAATATAATTATAAATTGAATTTTTAATCATAAGGGGTTTATAATTAATCCTGTTAATAAAGGATATCAATGAATAAATCCTGCTATAATTGCAAATACTGCTCCTATAGAGAGAACATAATGAAAATGAGCTACTACATAATAAGTATCATGAAGAATAATATCAATTGAAGAATTTGCTAAAATTACACCTGTTAATCCTCCTACAGTAAATAAAAAAACAAATCCTAATGATCATAATAATGTAGGATTATAATTTAATTGAGTACCATGAAGAGTAGCTAATCAACTAAAAATTTTAATTCCTGTAGGAACTGCAATAATTATAGTAGCTGAAGTAAAGTAAGCTCGAGTATCAACATCTATACCAACTGTAAATATATGATGAGCTCATACAATAAATCCTAAAAGTCCAATAGCTAATATAGCATAAATTATTCCTAAAGTCCCAAATGTTTCCTTTTTACCTCTTTCTTGAGTAATAATATGAGAAATTATTCCAAATCCTGGAAGAATTAAAATATATACCTCTGGATGTCCAAAAAATCAAAATAAATGTTGATAAAGAATTGGATCACCTCCTCCAATTGGGTCGAAAAATGAAGTATTTAAATTACGATCTGTAAGAAGTATAGTAATAGCTCCTGCTAATACGGGTAAAGATAAAAGAAGAAGAATTGCTGTAATAATTACTGATCATACAAATAAAGGTATTCGATCTAAAGAAATTCCTTCAGGTCGTATGTTAATAATAGTGGTAATAAAATTAATAGCTCCTAAAATTGAAGAAATTCCTGCTAAATGAAGAGAAAAAATTGTTAAATCAACTGATGATCCATTATGAGCAATATTAGATGAAAGAGGGGGATAAACTGTTCAACCAGTTCCTGACCCATTTTCAACTATTCTGCTTGAGAGTAATAATGTAATAGATGGAGGAAGAAGTCAAAATCTTATATTATTTATTCGTGGAAATGCTATATCAGGAGCTCCTAGTATTAAAGGTACTAATCAATTACCAAATCCTCCGATTATAATAGGTATTACTATGAAAAAAATTATTACAAATGCATGGGCGGTTACAATTACATTATAAATTTGATCATTACCAATAAATATTCCTGGTTGTCTTAGTTCTAAACGAATTAAAATTCTTATTGATGTTCCAATTATCCCTGCTCATGCTCCAAAAATAAAATATAAAGTTCCAATATCTTTATGATTTGTAGAAAATAGCCATTGTCGCGATTGAATGGCTGAAATTTAGGCAATAAATTGTAAATTTATTTATAAGAATATTTTCTTTTTAATCAAACTTTATAGTCAATAATGATATTAGATTGCAATTCTGAAGGAATAAGGAATAATTATTAAAGTTTAAGAATTAAAAGATTTTACAAGTATTTTTAGCTTTGAAAACTAATAGTTTTATTAACTTAAACTCTTTATAAGATTAAATAAAATGAGAAAATTATTATTAATCCTATAATAGAGGTAAAATTTATAAATAAAATTAGAAGAGAATTGTTATTAAAATTTTTTATAATTCATGAATTTTTATAGAAATTTAATATATAAATTCTATATGATATTCGTAAATAATAAAATAATGTAATTAAAGTCATACAAACTGCTATAAATATTAAAAAATAATGATTTATTTTTGTTAAATTTTCAATAATTATTCATTTAGGGAAGAATCCTAAAAATGGAGGGAGTCCTCCTAAAGATAATAAATTAATGAAAATTATAAATTTAATAATTGGGTTTATTAATGAAAAGTTATAAATTTGATTAAAATAATATAATTTAAAATTATTGAAAATTAAAATAATAGAAGATGATAGGAAAGAATATAAAAAGAAGTATATTAGTCATAAATATTCATTATATATTATTGCTATTAATATTCATCTTAAATGATTAATTGAAGAAAATGCTATTAATTTTCGTAAGGAGGTTTGATTTAATCCTCCTAATGCTCCAATAATTATAGAAAATAAAATAAAAATGAATAATAAATTATAATTTGAATTATAAGAAATTATTATTAAGGGAGCAATTTTTTGTCATGTTATTAAAATTAAATTATTAATTCAATTTAATCCTTCTATTACTTCAGGGAATCAAAAGTGGAAGGGGGCAATTCCTCTTTTTAATGCTAAAGTTGAATAAATTATTAAATGAATAACGTTATTTTTAATAATTAAGTTAAAATTGAATAATAATAATAATAAAATTGAAAATAATAAAATAGAAGAAGCATAAGCTTGAATCAAAAAATATTTTAGACTTCTTTCGGATATTAATATATTTTTTTTATTTTCATTTATTAGGGGAATAAATGAAAGTAAATTAATTTCTAATCCTATTCAAACTCCTAATCAAGAGTTTGAAGAAATTGTTAATAAAGTTCCAAAAATTAATGTTATTATAAAAATATTATTTGAAAATTTTTTAATTAAAAAGAAAAGGATTATAACCTTTATAAATGGGGTATGAGCCCAGTAGCTTAATTTAGCTTATCTTTTTAAATATAATTGAATTATAAAAATATATTTTAGTGTATGATGCACAAAAATTTTTGAAATTTTTAGAAATAGTTTAATTCTATTAAATATAATGAATAAAAATATTAAATTTTTATAATTTACCCTATCAAGGTAATCCTTTTATCAGGCAATTCATTTTTATTTTTTTTTTTATTATTATAAGTAAAAAAAAAATAACATGATTAAGATTTAATTTTGAAAGGCATTTAAAATAAAGTTTATAAATGTTTATTTTTAAAATTTTTTATTTAAATTAAATTTAAATAATTATTTTTAGAATTAATTATATATATATATATATATTATATAAATGTTTAATATATATATAAATGTATTATATAAATTAATAAAATATTTAATAATATATTCATCTATTATATATATATATTTAGATCTATTAATAAATATATTATATATAAATTAAGAGAATTAATTAATAAGGATTATATTATCGTTAGTGTATTATTTATATGCCTATTCGGCCTATATTTACAGAGAAAAAAAAGATCTATATACATATAAATAATTTATATATAAATATATTCATTGTATTTTATTTATTTATATTATATTAAATTATTTATATTAAATAAATAAATATAATTAATTTATATAATTATAAATATATATATATATTATAAATAATTTATATAAAGGGAGTGTAAAAAATATTTAATTAATAAAATATATAATTTAATATTAAATAATTATATATAAATATAAAATTTTAAATATAAAATAAAATTATTAATATTGGTTGCGCGTCGAGAAAAGAATTGAGCTAAGTTGTTTTTATTAGTTTAATTTGTTTGTTTGATTATGATGAATGTATTATTAAATTAATTATTTTTTTTTTATAAATTAATTGAAAAATTTTATTAGTTAAAATATTTTTATATTTAGGGGGTGTAAAAATTTTTGACACTTGGAAAGAATTGAGCTAAGTTGTTTTTATTAGTTTAATTTGTTTGTTTGATTATGATGAATGTATTATTAAATTAATTATTTTTTTTTATAAATTAATTGAAAAATTTTATTAGTTAAAATATTTTTATATTTAGGGGGTGTAAAAATTTTTGACACTTGGAAAGAATTGAGCTAAGTTGTTTTTATTAGTTTAATTTGTTTGTTTGATTATGATGAATGTATTATTAAATTAATTATTTTTTTTTATAAATTAATTGAAAAATTTTATTAGTTAAAATATTTTTATATTTAGGGGGTGTAAAAATTTTTGACACTTGGAAAGAATTGAGCTAAGTTGTTTTTATTAGTTTAATTTGTTTGTTTGATTATGATGAATGTATTATTAAATTAATTATTTTTTTTTATAAATTAATTGAAAAATTTTATTAGTTAAAATATTTTTATATTTAGGGGGTGTAAAAATTTTTGACACTTGGAAAGAATTGAGCTAAGTTGTTTTTATTAGTTTAATTTGTTTGTTTGATTATGATGAATGTATTATTAAATTAATTATTTTTTTTTATAAATTAATTGAAAAATTTTATTAGTTAAAATATTTTTATATTTAGGGGGTGTAAAAATTTTTGACACTTGGAAAGAATTGAGCTAAGTTGTTTTTATTAGTTTAATTTGTTTGTTTGATTATGATGAATGTATTATTAAATTAATTATTTTTTTTTATAAATTAATTGAAAAATTTTATTAGTTAAAATATTTTTATATTTAGGGGGTGTAAAAATTTTTGACACTTGGAAAGAATTGAGCTAAGTTGTTTTTATTAGTTTAATTTGTTTGTTTGATTATGATGAATGTATTATTAAATTAATTATTTTTTTTTATAAATTAATTGAAAAATTTTATTAGTTAAAATATTTTTATATTTAGGGGGTGTAAAAATTTTTGACACTTGGAAAGAATTGAGCTAAGTTGTTTTTATTAGTTTAATTTGTTTGTTTGATTATGATGAATGTATTATTAAATTAATTATTTTTTTTTATAAATTAATTGAAAAATTTTATTAGTTAAAATATTTTTATATTTAGGGGGTGTAAAAATTTTTGACACTTGGAAAGAATTGAGCTAAGTTGTTTTTATTAGTTTAATTTGTTTGTTTGATTATGATGAATGTATTATTAAATTAATTATTTTTTTTTATAAATTAATTGAAAAATTTTATTAGTTAAAATATTTTTATATTTAGGGGGTGTAAAAATTTTTGACACTTGGAAAGAATTGAGCTAAGTTGTTTTTATTAGTTTAATTTGTTTGTTTGATTATGATGAATGTATTATTAAATTAATTATTTTTTTTTATAAATTAATTGAAAAATTTTATTAGTTAAAATATTTTTATATTTAGGGGGTGTAAAAATTTTTGACACTTGGAAAGAATTGAGCTAAGTTGTTTTTATTAGTTTAATTTGTTTGTTTGATTATGATGAATGTATTATTAAATTAATTATTTTTTTTTATAAATGACTTATTTGAATATTTTAAATATAATATATAAATAATTTTATTATGGTTAAATTTTTTACTATTATTTTATTTTACATGTAAATTTTTGTGTGAAATTATTTAATTTTTAAAAAATTAATTAGTTTTATTTATTCTCAGTAATTAATATTAAAGGAAAAAAGAAATTTTGTATTAGTAATAATTTTTAATATTGGTAAAATTTGTGCCAGCTACCGCGGTTATACAAATAATATAAGTAAAAATTTTTAATATTAGTTAAATTGTTTATTTATAATATAAAAATTAATTTATTAGGTGAAATTATTAAATTATTATTATTATTATTTGAAAAATAAATTTAAGCTGTAAACTTTTTGTAATAAACTAGGATTAGATACCCTATTATTAAAAATAAATAATAAAATATTAAAGTAGTATTAGTTATATTCTTGAAATTTAAAAAATTTGGCGGTAATTTAGTCTATTCAGAGGAATCTGTCCTGTAATTGATAATCCACATTGAACCTTACTTAAATTAATTTAATTTGTATATCGTCGTCATCAGAATATATTATAAGATAAAATTTTCATAATTTAAAATTAATAAAAAATGTCAGATCAAGGTGCAGTTTATATTTAAGTAGAGATGGATTACAATAAATTTATTTATATGGATAAAATTTTGAAATTAAATTTTTGAAAGTGGATTTGATAGTATTATAAAAAAGATTATTTATAAGATTTTAGCTCTAAATTATGTACATATCGCCCATCGTTCTTATTATTAAAATAAGATAAGTTGTAACATAGTAGATGTACTGGAAAGTGTATCTAGAAAGTCAATTTAAAGCTTAATTAGTAAAGTATTTCATTTACATTGAAAAGAAATTTGTGCAATTCAATTTAAATTGAATAAATTTTATTTATTAATTTTATTTATTTTTTATATTATTTAATAAAAATAATTTTATAATTTAAAGTTTTAGTATTATTTAAATAAATAATAATTTTTATTATAGTTTATTAGTATTGTAAAAGAAGATTGAAATAAATTGAAAAATTTTTATTTTAAAAGAAAATTTAATTTATTGTACCTTGTGTATCAGGGTTTATTAATTAATTAATTATTATATTAATTTTTCTCGAATTTTAAAGATTTAAATTTATAAAAAAGTTAATGTGGAATAATTATTTTTAATATAAATTTAGAAATGAAATGTTAATCGTTTTAAAATATATCTAGTTTTTTAAGAAATAAATTTAATTTAGATTTATTAATTAAATATTTAATTAGTTAATTATTTAATTTAATAAAATTAATATTTTAAGGGATTAGCTTTAAAATAAAATTTTAAATTTTAATTAAGTAAATAAATAAATATAGGCTTAAAAATAGTCATTATTAGTAAGTATGTTATAATTTATTTTATAATTATATTATTTATTTTAAAATTAAGTTATTTATTAAAATATAAATTTTAATAAAGAAAGTTTATTAATTATGATAAAATTAGTATATAAATTTATATAAATTATTTATAAATGAGAGGTTTATATAAGGAATTCGGCAATAAATATATATTTACCTGTTTATCAAAAACATGTCTTTTTGAAATTAATTTAAAGTCTAACCTGCCCACTGAATATTATTAAAGGGCCGCAGTATTTTGACTGTGCGAAGGTAGCATAATCAATAGTCTTTTAATTGGAGGCTTGTATGAATGGTTGGATAAGATATATACTGTCTTATATAAATTTTTTTAGAATTTTATTTTTTAATTAAAAAGTTAAGATAAAATTAAAAGACGAGAAGACCCTATAGATCTTTATTTTTATATTTTATAATTTTTTAAGGATTATTTTAATTATAATTTTATTAAAAATTTTACTGGGGTGGTATAAAAATTTAATTAACTTTTAATTGTATTATACATTAATATATGAATAATTGATCCAATAATATTGATTAAAAATTTAAGTTACCTTAGGGATAACAGCGTAATTTTTTTTTAGAGTTCATATCGATAAAAAAGATTGCGACCTCGATGTTGGATTAAGAGTTATTTTTAGGTGTAGAAGTTTAAAGTTTAGGTCTGTTCGACCTTTGAATTCTTACATGATCTGAGTTCAAACCGGTGTAAGCCAGGTTGGTTTCTATCTTTAATTAATAATTATATTATAGTACGAAAGGACCTAATATAAAAAATATAAATTTTATTAAAATGATTGATAATAATATTTAATTACTATTTTGGCAGATTAGTGTAATAAATTTAGAATTTATTTAAATAATATTTTATTATTATAAATAGTATTGTATTTTAATGATTATGTATTGGGGTTAGTAGGTAGTTTATTATTAATTATTTGTGTTTTAGTTAGAGTTGCTTTTTTAACATTATTAGAACGAAAAGTTTTAGGATATATTCAAATTCGAAAAGGTCCTAATAAAGTTGGATTTGTTGGGTTATTACAACCTTTTAGAGATGCAGTTAAGTTATTTACTAAAGAACAAACATATCCTTTATTATCTAATTATTTAGTTTATTATTTTTCTCCAATTTTTTCTTTATTTTTATCTTTATTAATTTGGTTATGTATTCCTTATTTAATTAAATTATATTCTTTTAATTTAGGAGTATTATTTTTTTTTTGTATTACTAGATTAAGAGTTTATACTGTTATAATTGCTGGGTGATCTTCTAATTCTAATTATGCTTTATTAGGGGGTTTACGGGCTGTTGCTCAAACTATTTCTTATGAAGTAAGTTTGGCTTTAATTTTATTAAGATTTATTTTTTTAGTGGGGGGTTATAATTTTTTAAATTTTTATTTTTTTCAAAAATATATTTGATTTATTGTTTTTTGTTATCCTTTAAGATTAGTTTGATTTGCTTCTTGTTTAGCTGAAACTAATCGAACTCCATTTGATTTTGCAGAAGGAGAATCAGAATTAGTCTCTGGGTTTAATGTTGAATATAGAAGAGGTAGATTTGCTTTAATTTTTTTAGCAGAATATGCAAGAATTTTATTTATAAGTATATTATTTGTAGTAATTTTTTTAGGTAGAGATATTTATAGATTTTTTTTTTTTTTAAAATTAGTTTTTATTTCTTATATATTTATTTGGGTTCGAGGGACTTTACCTCGATTTCGTTATGATAAATTAATATATTTAGCATGAAAAAGATTTTTACCTTTATCTTTAAATTATTTATTTTTTTTTATTGGAGTAAAAATTTTTTTTTTTTCTTTATAATGAATGATTTTTAGTATAAAATTAATAGAAGAGTTTACTTCTTTCTTATGTTTTCAAAACATATGCTGTAAAAGCTTATTAATTAATTTAAAAGGTTATCTCAGTATTTTGATAAAAGGGGATTAATAATAAAATATAAAAAATATAAAATTGTTAAAATTTGTCCTGTTATAATATAAGGGATTTCTACGGGTCGTGCTCCAATTCAAGTTAATAGGCATGTAATAGATGTTATTCTTCAAAATAAAATTTGGTTAAGAGGATAAAATTGAAGTCCTTGAAATTTACTTATATGAGTAAAAGGTAAAATTATTAAAATGGCAATTGATATAACTAAAGCAATTACTCCTCCTAATTTATTAGGAATTGATCGTAAAATTGCATAAGCAAATAAAAAATATCATTCAGGTTGAATATGAACAGGAGTTACTAATGGATTAGCTGGAATAAAATTTTCTGGGTCTATTAATAAATAATTAAATTTTCAAATAAAAGTGATTAAAATTCAAATAAAGATAATAAATCCTGCTATATCTTTATAAATAAAATATGGGTGAAATGGAATTTTATCAATATTTCTATTTAATCCTAATGGATTATTTGATCCTGTTTGATGTAAAAATAAAAGGTGAATTATTGTTAAAGCTAAAATAATAAAAGGTAAAATAAAATGAAAAGTAAAGAATCGAGTTAAAGTTGCGTTATCAATTGCGAATCCTCCTCAAATTCATTGAACTAAATCATTTCCTAAATAAGGAATAGCCGATAAAAGATTTGTAATAACAGTTGCTCCTCAAAAAGATATTTGTCCTCAAGGTAAAACATATCCTAAAAATCCAGTTGCTATTGTTATAAATAATATAATTACTCCTACTATTCATGTAGGAATATAAAGAAATGAATTATAATAAATACCTCGTCCTACATGGGTAAATAAACATGCAAAAAAAAATGAAGCTCCGTTTGCGTGACAAATTCGGAGTAGTCATCCATTATTAACATCTCGATAAATATGATTTACACTATTAAAAGCAGTTTCAATATCTGCTGTATAATGTATAGCTAAAAAAAGACCTGTTAAAATTTGAATTATTAAACAAAGTCCTAAAAGAGATCCGAAATTTCATCAAATTGAAATATTAGAGGGGGCAGGTAAATCAATTAGTGCATTATTTATAATTTTAAATAAAGGGTGGGTATTTCGAATTGGTTTATTCATTAATTTCATAAATAATTTTGTTAATTAAGATAATGGGCGTAAAGGTCCATAATTTTTTATAGAGATTTTTACTGTAACTAATAATGTTAAAAACAAATAATTAATTAAAAGTAAAGTAATTAAATTTGTAGGAAAATTATATATTTTATTTAAAGATAAAATATTTTCTATATATAAAGATTTAAAATTTGATAATAAATTTATTTCGTAATTATTAATAAATGTTTCAATTATTATTTTATCTATAAAAAAAAAAATTATTAAAAAGATAATTAGTATAAAATATAGAATAATTGATAATTTTATTGAAAAAGAGAATATTTCATTTGATGAAAGAGAGGTTACATAAATAAATAGAACTAATATTCCCCCTATAAAAATTAAAAATAAAATATAAGCATATCAAAATGTTTGGATATAAATTCCTGAAATTATACAAATTAAAAATGTTTGAATTAAAAGAATTAATCCTATAGCTAAAGGGTGATTAATTTGTGTGAAAATTAATCTAATTATAAGAGATGAGAAAATAAAAGTTATAAAAATATCAAGAAATAGTTTATAAAAAATATTAATTTTGGGAATTAATGAAAAAGAATTTTCTTTTTTCTTGATGTTTTAAAAAAAAATTTTTTATTTTTAGTTTACAAGACTAAGGTTTTGATTAAACTATTAAAACTAAATTAATGGTAAATTTATTTTTATTATTTATTATAGTAATATTTATAATTGGATGTTTAGTATTTATTTCTAGACGAAAGCATTTATTATGTATGTTATTGTCATTAGAATTTATGGTTTTAATATTATTTATAATATTATTTTTTTTTTTAAATTATATAGAAAATGAAAAGTATTTTAGAATATTTTTTTTAACTTTTTGTGTTTGTGAGGGAGTATTAGGGTTATCTATTTTAGTTTCTATAGTTCGAACTCATGGTAATGATTATTTTCAAAGATTTTCAATTTTACAATGTTAAAATTTATTTTTTTTATTATTTGTTTATTATTATTATATAAAAAAAATTATTGAATGGTTCAATGTTTACTATTTTTAGGGAGATTTATATTTATATTAAAAATTGTAATAATAAATTATTTTTGTGATATTTCTTATTATTTTGGATTAGATTTAATTTCTTATGGTTTAATTATGTTGAGATTTTGGATTTGTGCTTTAATATTAATAGCTAGAGAAATAATTTATCGTGTTTTTAATTATAGAAAATTATTTATTTTTATAATTTTATTGTTATTATTGATATTAGTATTTACTTTTAGTTCATTAAGAATATTTATATTTTATTTATTTTTTGAGAGAAGATTAATTCCTACATTATTTTTGATTTTAGGATGAGGTTATCAGCCAGAGCGTTTACAAGCAGGAATTTATTTATTATTTTATACTTTATTAGCTTCTTTACCTTTATTAATTGGAATTTTTTTTATTAAAAATGATTTAAATATTATAAATTTGATTATATTAAATTATTTAAAATATTATAATTTAAAATTTTTATATTTATGTATAATTTTTGCTTTTTTGGTAAAAATACCAATATTTTTAGTTCATTTATGATTACCAAAAGCTCATGTTGAAGCTCCTATTTCTGGTTCTATAATTTTAGCTGGTGTTTTATTAAAATTAGGAGGTTATGGATTATTACGTGTTTTTTCATTTTTACAAATTTTAGGTATAAAATTTAATTATTGATGAATTAGAATTAGTTTAATAGGAGGTGTGTTAGTAAGATTAATTTGTTTACGACAAATGGATTTAAAGGCATTAATTGCTTATTCTTCTGTAGCTCATATAGGGATTGTTTTAAGAGGTTTAATAACTATAACTTATTGAGGATTAAGAGGATCATATACTTTAATAATTGCTCATGGTTTATGTTCTTCTGGATTATTTTGTTTAGCAAATATTTCTTATGAACGAATAAATAGACGAAGTTTATTAATTAACAAGGGGATATTAAATTTTATACCTAGAATAGCTTTATGATGATTTTTATTATGTGCTGGGAATATAGCGGCTCCTCCAACATTAAATTTATTAGGGGAAATTAGTTTAATAAATAGAATTGTAAGATGATCTTGATTAACTATAATTGGTTTAAGATTATTATCTTTTTTTAGAGCGGCTTATACCCTTTATTTATTTTCATATAGTCAACATGGTAAAATTTATTCTGGGGTTAATTTTTTTTCTTTTGGGACAAGTCGAGAGTATTTATTATTAATATTACATTGATTACCTTTAAATTTTTTAATTTTAAAAAGTGATATTTGTATATTATGAATTTAATTTAAATAGTTTAAAAAAAATATTGATTTGTGGTGTCAATGATATGAATTTTCATTTTAAATCGTGAATTCTTTAATTAATTATTGTAAGGTTAGATTTTATTTTTTAATTTTTATTAGATTTAATTTTTTTATATTTAGTTTAAATTTTTTATTGAATGATTTAATTTATTTTATTGAATGAGAAATTATTTCTTTATATTCAACTTCAATTGTTATGACTTTTTTATTGGATTGAATAAGATTGATATTTATATCTTTTGTATTATTAATTTCTTCTTTAGTAATTTTATATAGAGATGATTATATATCTAGAGATTTTAATAAAAATCGATTTATTTTATTAGTTTTAATATTTGTTATATCAATGATAATACTAATTATTAGTCCTAATTTAATTAGAATTTTATTAGGATGAGATGGATTAGGATTAGTTTCTTATTGTTTAGTAATTTATTTTCAAAATGTAAAATCTTATAATGCTGGAATGTTAACAGCTTTATCAAATCGAATTGGTGATGTAGCTTTATTATTAGCTATTGCTTGGATATTAAATTATGGAAGTTGGAATTATATTTTTTATTTAGAAATTAATAAGGAAAATTTTGAAATATTAATAATTGGAAGATTGGTGATATTAGCAGCTATAACTAAAAGAGCTCAAATTCCTTTTTCTTCTTGATTACCTGCTGCTATAGCAGCCCCTACCCCTGTTTCTGCTTTAGTTCATTCTTCAACTTTAGTAACTGCAGGGGTTTATTTATTGATTCGTTTTAATATTTTATTAGTAGATTCATTATTTGGTCAAATTTTATTATTAATTTCAGGATTAACAATATTTATAGCTGGATTAGGGGCTAATTTTGAGTATGATTTAAAAAAAATTATTGCTTTATCTACTTTAAGACAATTAGGATTAATAATAAGAATTTTATCTATTGGAGAATTTAAATTAGCATTTTTTCATCTTTTAACTCATGCTTTATTTAAGGCATTATTATTTATATGTGCAGGAGTAATTATTCATAATATAAAAAATATACAAGATATTCGTTATATAGGAGGGTTGTTTATAAGAATACCTTTAGTTTGTAGATGTTTTAATATTGCTAATTTAGCTTTGTGTGGAATGCCTTTTTTAGCTGGATTTTATTCAAAGGATTTAATCTTAGAAGTTGTTATACTTTCTTATATAAATTTTTTTTCTTTTTTTCTTTTTTTTTTTTCAACTGGGTTAACGGTTTGTTATTCTTTTCGATTAGTTTATTATTCTATAACAGGGGATTTTAAAAATATAGTTTTAAATATATTAAATGATAAGAGATGAATTATAAATTTTAGAATTTTTTTTTTAATAATTATAGCTATTATTGGGGGAAGTTTTCTTAGATGATTAATATTTTTTAATCCAGAGATAGTTAATTTACCTAAAATGATAAAATTTTTAACATTAATGGTTTGTGTTTTAGGGGGTTTGATAGGTTATTTATTAAATTATGAAAATTTATTTAGTAATAATAAATCTTTTATATTTTATAAATTTAGAAGATTTGTTGGGATAATATGATTTATGCCTTATATTTCGACTTTAATTATTATTAAATTGCCATTAAAAATAGGATTATTTTCATATAAAAGATTTGATCAAGGTTGAAGAGAATATTTTGGTGGACATATATTATATTATCAAATAAAAAAGTATTCTTTATATATTCAAGAGTTTCAAAATAATAATTTGAAAATTTATTTAATAAGATATTTTATTTGAATTGTAATTTTATTATTAATAATATTTTTAAATTAATTTAAATAGCTTATATTTAGAGCGTAACATTGAAGTTGTTGAGGAAATTATTTTAATTTTTAAATATTGGAAATATTTATAAATAAAGTTTATTAATTTTACATTGAAAATGTAATGTTTTTTTTAAACTATATAAATAAATATTAATAGAAATATGGTGATCAAGAAAAAGCTGCTAACTTTTATCTTTAATGGTTTAATTCCATTTATATTTCTTAATTGGAATTTTAAAATTCATTAATATTATTAACAGTAATATACCTCTTTTTGGTTTCAATTAATTTAAGATAAATTGATTGAATCAATATTTTTTAAGTGCAAGTTAAATGTTATAATTAACTATTATCCTATTTATTTATTTTTAAAAAATATGGGTGTAATTCACCTAAGATTAGGCCGAAACTAATTG
>NW_026599682.1:20000-22500 GCF_029784135.1 Toxorhynchites rutilus septentrionalis | reverse complement strand
TCCCACCGTGGTAGCTTAGTGCTGCCCGCGCTGGCGGCTTCTCTCTTTTTTCATTAAATCACTTTGCGCCTGGTAATATGCAATCGTGCGTGTGTGTGAAATCATTGCATGTCCTGGAATAACAAGTGTCATGTGTTGGAAAAGTTCCCCCAGCACAACACAGCACACAACAGCTCTGCACGAGCCAGCACCCGCACTACGCAGTGTGTGCCCCGTCGGCAATAACACCAAGTCCCAGAAAGCGTCCAAGTCCCCCCAGCATACAGCACACAACAGCGCTGCGCGAGCCAACCCCCGCAGTACGCAATGTGTAAAACACTGCCCCGCCGACAATAACACTAAGTCCCAGAAAGCGTCCAAGTCCCCCCAGCATACAGCACACAACAGCGCTGCGCGAGCCAACCCCCGCAGTACGCAATGTGTAAAACACTGCCCCGCCGACAATAACACTAAGTCCCAGAAAGCGTCCAAGTCCCCCCAGCATACAGCACACAACAGCGCTGCGCGAGCCAACCCCCGCAGTACGCAATGTGTGCCCCGTCGGCAATAACACCAAGTCCCAGAAAGCGTCCATGTCCCCCCAGCATACAGCACACAACAGTTTGTTCAATTTCTCACTGCGCGACCCAGCGCGCAGTACGTGTAACATTGCCCCATCAGCATCGGCGCGGCACAGTAGCTTGCGCAGTTTTGCCCGGGTGCGTCGTGTTCCGTAAGAGAGAAGTCCCACCGTGGTAGCTTAGTGCTGTCCGCGCTGGCGGCTTCTCTCTTTTTTCATTAAATCGCTTTGCGCCTGGTAGTATGCAATCGTACGTGTGTGTGAAATCATTGCATGTCCCGGAACAACAAGTCTCAAGTGCACAACACCCGCACACCAGCACCCGCAGTACGCAATGTGTAAAACACTGCCCCGTCGACCATAACACTAAGACCCAGAACGCGTCCACGTCCAGGAATGCAAAGTGTCAAGTGTTGGAAAAGTCCCCCGCACAGCGCACACAGCACAACAGCGCAACAGTTTGTTTAATTTCTCACTGCGCGAGCCAGCACTCGCAGTACGCAATGTGTAAAACACTGCCCCGCCGACAATAACACTAAGTCCCAGAAAGCGTCCAAGTCCCCCCAGCATACAGCACACAACAGCGCTGCGCGAGCCAACCCCCGCAGTACGCAATGTGTAAAACACTGCCCCGCCGACAATAACACTAAGTCCCAGAAAGCGTCCACGTCCCGGAATGCAAAGTGTCAAGTGTTGGAAAAGTCCCCCGCACAGCGCACACAACACAACAGCGCAACAGTCCGGCACTGATATTAAGTCCAATTCGATAACACAATAACACCAAGGCAACATCGAGGGTAAGAATGCGCGTGTCAAGTGTGATGAAAAGTCTCCCCCACACAGCGCACACAACACAACAGCGCAACAGTTTGTTTAATTTGTCACTGCGCGAGCCAGCACTCGCAGTACGCAGTGTGTGCATCGGCCCGGCACTGGTATTAAGTCCAATTCGATAATACAATAACACCAAGCCAACATCAAGCACAGCACAGCACAACAGTTTGTTTTATTTCTCACCCGCAGTACGCAGTGTGTATAACATCGACAACGGCGCGTACATGACTATTGAAAAAAAAAACAACACATTCACACATTGGTCACACATCATCATCTTTACCTACGGGAAAACTGAAACTGTTGGAAAAAAGTTCAACTATTGAAAAAATGTCAACTATTGAAACAAGTAACCAACTATTGAAACAACCAACACCTTAGGCACGGCCCAAGTACAAGTACGAGTTCAATAGTAGGGTTACCCCCCATCGGAATATGACCGACACCCGGCACTGGTACCGATTGCGGTGCGTGAACATTTCCCGACCCAGCATGGTGTCTCGGCTAGTGGTACAAGTCTATCCAAGGCACCCCTATAACGATGCCCCCAGTGCGGTATATACCCATGCCGAGGCAACGTTGGTATGACCATGTTTTACACTATTGTGGGGAAAGTTGGTGAGTGAAAAGTTTGAGGCATAACTTGCGAAGCTTGTATGGATGTTCGGTAGTACGATGCCGTACGGGTGGGGTCAAGTTACTGTCGGTAGGGTCGAACGTCTATCGAATCCAGTGAGTCGGATGGCCATCCATCGGAAGGGGGTAACCCCGACGGGTGAGCGTCATACGATTCCGGTGAGCTTCGCATGTCGAACCACCCCCCTGGTGGTGGTAAGATGTGCGTACTCCAGTGTGTGGTGTCGGGTCGTGCGTTGTGAGCGTCGAAGGGGCATAAGGCGATTGTCGCTCTCTCGTGTGCCATGCGAACCCTGTGCAGTACGGTGTGTCGAACATTGAAATACCTCCCATGTAAGACGCATCGCACCAGTGCAGGTAGTAGCACCACACGGGTAGTGACCGCTCTCTTGCTCCGAGTTTTTTTTCTCCCTGTTATGCCTCCTCCGCGCTAGGCGCTAGGCTGTGGTAGGTACGCGGTAGGGGAAAAAA
>NW_026599681.1:0-29997 GCF_029784135.1 Toxorhynchites rutilus septentrionalis | reverse complement strand
ATTTTAGGAGCTATTAATTTTATTACCACTATTATTAACATACGACCTGAAGGAATTTCTTTAGATCGAATACCTTTATTTGTATGATCAGTAATTATTACAGCAATTCTTCTTCTTTTATCTTTACCCGTATTAGCAGGAGCTATTACTATACTTCTTACAGATCGTAATTTAAATACTTCATTTTTCGACCCAATTGGAGGAGGTGATCCAATTCTTTATCAACATTTATTTTGATTTTTTGGACATCCAGAGGTATATATTTTAATTCTTCCAGGATTTGGAATAATTTCTCATATTATTACTCAAGAAAGAGGTAAAAAGGAAACATTTGGGACTTTAGGAATAATTTATGCTATATTAGCTATTGGACTTTTAGGATTTATTGTATGAGCTCATCATATATTTACAGTTGGTATAGATGTTGATACTCGAGCTTACTTTACTTCAGCTACTATAATTATTGCAGTTCCTACAGGAATTAAAATTTTTAGTTGATTAGCTACTCTTCATGGTACTCAATTAAATTATAATCCTACATTATTATGATCATTAGGATTTGTTTTTTTATTTACTGTAGGAGGATTAACAGGTGTAATTTTAGCAAATTCTTCAATTGATATTATTCTTCATGATACTTATTATGTAGTAGCTCATTTTCATTATGTTCTCTCTATAGGAGCAGTATTTGCAATTATAGCAGGATTTATTCATTGATATCCTTTATTAACAGGATTAATTATAAACCCCTTATGATTAAAAATTCAATTTATAATTATATTTATTGGAGTAAATTTAACATTTTTTCCTCAACATTTTTTAGGATTAGCAGGTATACCTCGTCGTTATTCAGATTTTCCAGATAGTTATTTAACATGAAATATTATTTCTTCTTTAGGTAGTTCTATCTCATTAATTGCTATCTTATTTTTCCTATTTATTATTTGAGAAAGTATAATTACTAAACGAACTCCTTCATTCCCTATACAACTTTCTTCTTCAATTGAATGATATCATTCTATACCTCCTATAGAACACACATATTCAGAACTTCCTATTTTATCATCAAATTTCTAATATGGCAGAATAGTGCAATGAATTTAAGCTTCATATATAAAGATTTTTTCTTTTATTAGAAAATGGCAACATGATCTAATTTAGGATTACAAAATAGAATTTCTCCTTTAATAGAACAATTAAACTTTTTTCATGATCATACTATTTTAATTTTAATTATAATTACAACATTAATTGCTTATATTATAATTATATTATTTTTCAATAAATTTACCAATCGATATCTTCTTCATGGTCAAACAATCGAAATTATTTGAACAATTTTACCTGCAATTATTCTTATATTTATTGCCTTTCCCTCTCTTCGTCTTTTATATTTAATAGATGAAATTAATAATCCTTTAATTACTCTAAAAACTATTGGACATCAATGATATTGAAGATATGAATATTCAAATTTTACTAATTTAGAATTTGACTCTTATATAACTCCTACCAATGAACTTAATATAAATGGATTCCGCCTATTAGATGTAGATAATCGAATTATTTTACCTTTTAATAATCAAATTCGAATTTTAGTAACAGCCACAGATGTTCTTCATTCATGAACAATTCCAGCCCTAGGTGTAAAAATTGACGCAACTCCAGGACGATTAAATCAAACTAATTTCTTAATTAATCAACCTGGATTATTTTTTGGACAATGTTCAGAAATTTGTGGAGCAAACCATAGCTTTATACCAATTGTTATTGAAAGAATCCCAATAAATTTCTTTATTAAATGAATTTCATCTCAAATCAATTCATTAGATGACTGAAAGCAAGTAATGATCTCTTAAATCATATTATAGTAAATTAGCAATTACTTCTAATGATATTAATATTTCTCTCAAAAAAAAATTAGTTTAATCAAAACCTTAGTTTGTCAAACTAAAAATATTAATAATTTAATATTTTTTAATTCCTCAAATATCTCCATTAAGATGATTAACTTTATTCTTTATTTTTTCATTTACTTTAATAATTTTTAATATTAAAAATTATTATTGCTTTTTTTATTCTTTAAATTCAACCCCCCAACTATTAAATATTAAACAATCTAAATTAAATTGAAAATGATAACTAATCTATTTTCAGTATTTGATCCTTCAACAACAATTTTTAATATATCCTTAAATTGAATAAGAACTTTTTTAGGTTTATTAATTATTCCATCTTCTTACTGATTAATCCCTAATCGATTCCAAATTATTTGAAATAATATTTTATTAACTTTACATAAAGAATTTAAAACTCTTTTAGGTCCAACTAATAATAATAAAAGAACTTTAATATTTATTTCTTTATTTTCTTTAATTATATTTAATAATTTTTTAGGACTTTTTCCTTATATTTTTACAAGAACTAGTCATTTAACATTAACTTTAACCTTAGCTTTTCCTTTATGATTAAGAATTATAATTTATGGATGAACAAATCACACACAACATATATTTGCTCATTTAGTTCCTCAAGGAACTCCCGCAATCCTAATACCTTTTATAGTATGTATTGAAACAATTAGAAATGTAATTCGTCCAGGAACTTTAGCTATTCGATTAACCGCAAATATAATTGCTGGTCATTTACTTTTAACCCTTTTAGGAAATACTGGGCCTATATCTACATCTTACATTATTGTAAGAATTATTTTAATTGTTCAAATTGCTTTATTATTACTTGAATCAGCAGTCGCTATTATTCAATCTTATGTATTTTCAGTTTTAAGTACTTTATATTCTAGAGAAGTAAATTAATGTCAACAAAAATAAATCATCCCTTTCATTTAGTAGACTATAGTCCATGACCTTTATTAGGAGCAATTAGAGCAATAACAATAACTACAGGATTAGTTCAATGATTCCATCAATATAATAATAATTTATTTATTTTAGGAAATATTATTACCCTATTAATTATATATCAATGATGACGAGATATTTCTCGAGAAAGTACTTTCCAAGGACTTCATACTTTCAATGTAACTTTAGGCCTTCGATGAGGAATAATTCTTTTTATTATCTCCGAAATTTTCTTTTTTATTTCATTTTTTTGAGCATTTTTTCATAGAAGATTATCTCCTACAATTGAACTAGGAATAATATGACCTCCTATTGGAATCCATCCATTTAATCCTTTTCAAATTCCTTTATTAAATACAGCTATTTTATTAGCATCAGGAATTACTGTAACTTGAGCTCATCATAGATTAATAGAAAATAATCATACTCAAACAATTCAAAGATTATTTTTTACAGTACTTTTAGGAATTTATTTCTCAATTTTACAAGGATATGAATATATAGAAGCTCCATTTACTATTGCAGATAATGTTTATGGCTCAACATTTTTCATATCAACAGGATTCCACGGACTTCATGTTTTAATTGGAACTTCTTTTTTATTAATTTGTTTTTTACGTCATATTAATCATCATTTTTCAAAAAATCACCATTTTGGATTTGAAGCAGCAGCATGATATTGACACTTTGTAGATGTAGTTTGATTATTTTTATATATTTCAATTTACTGATGAGGAGGTTAATTTATAAAGTATATGTATGTATAAATGACTTCCAATCATTAGGACTAAATAATTTTAGTATAAATAATTTTAACACTTACTATTATAAGTCTAATTATTTTAACTATTTCTATTATTATAATAATAATAGCAACCTTTTTATCTAAAAAAACCATTACTGATCGTGAAAAATCTTCCCCTTTTGAATGTGGATTTGACCCTATAAATTATTCTCGTTTACCCTTCTCTCTTCGATTTTTCTTAATTGCAATTATTTTCTTAATTTTTGATGTAGAAATTGCTCTTCTTCTCCCAATAATCTTAATTTTTAAATCATCAAATTTAATAAATTGAACAATTACTAGCCTTTTCTTTATTTTTATTCTATTAATTGGATTATATCACGAATGAAACCAAGGAGCATTAGAATGAAATAATTAAATCTCAACCAAATATGAAGCGATATATTGCAATTAGTTTCGGCCTAATCTTAGGTGAATTACACCCATATTTTTTAAAAATAAATAAATAGGATAATAGTTAATTATAACATTTAACTTGCACTTAAAAAATATTGATTCAATCAATTTATCTTAAATTAATTGAAACCAAAAAGAGGTATATTACTGTTAATAATATTAATGAATTTTAAAATTCCAATTAAGAAATATAAATGGAATTAAACCATTAAAGATAAAAGTTAGCAGCTTTTTCTTGATCACCATATTTCTATTAATATTTATTTATATAGTTTAAAAAAAACATTACATTTTCAATGTAAAATTAATAAACTTTATTTATAAATATTTCCAATATTTAAAAATTAAAATAATTTCCTCAACAACTTCAATGTTACGCTCTAAATATAAGCTATTTAAATTAATTTAAAAATATTATTAATAATAAAATTACAATTCAAATAAAATATCTTATTAAATAAATTTTCAAATTATTATTTTGAAACTCTTGAATATATAAAGAATACTTTTTTATTTGATAATATAATATATGTCCACCAAAATATTCTCTTCAACCTTGATCAAATCTTTTATATGAAAATAATCCTATTTTTAATGGCAATTTAATAATAATTAAAGTCGAAATATAAGGCATAAATCATATTATCCCAACAAATCTTCTAAATTTATAAAATATAAAAGATTTATTATTACTAAATAAATTTTCATAATTTAATAAATAACCTATCAAACCCCCTAAAACACAAACCATTAATGTTAAAAATTTTATCATTTTAGGTAAATTAACTATCTCTGGATTAAAAAATATTAATCATCTAAGAAAACTTCCCCCAATAATAGCTATAATTATTAAAAAAAAAATTCTAAAATTTATAATTCATCTCTTATCATTTAATATATTTAAAACTATATTTTTAAAATCCCCTGTTATAGAATAATAAACTAATCGAAAAGAATAACAAACCGTTAACCCAGTTGAAAAAAAAAAAAAGAAAAAAAGAAAAAAAATTTATATAAGAAAGTATAACAACTTCTAAGATTAAATCCTTTGAATAAAATCCAGCTAAAAAAGGCATTCCACACAAAGCTAAATTAGCAATATTAAAACATCTACAAACTAAAGGTATTCTTATAAACAACCCTCCTATATAACGAATATCTTGTATATTTTTTATATTATGAATAATTACTCCTGCACATATAAATAATAATGCCTTAAATAAAGCATGAGTTAAAAGATGAAAAAATGCTAATTTAAATTCTCCAATAGATAAAATTCTTATTATTAATCCTAATTGTCTTAAAGTAGATAAAGCAATAATTTTTTTTAAATCATACTCAAAATTAGCCCCTAATCCAGCTATAAATATTGTTAATCCTGAAATTAATAATAAAATTTGACCAAATAATGAATCTACTAATAAAATATTAAAACGAATCAATAAATAAACCCCTGCAGTTACTAAAGTTGAAGAATGAACTAAAGCAGAAACAGGGGTAGGGGCTGCTATAGCAGCAGGTAATCAAGAAGAAAAAGGAATTTGAGCTCTTTTAGTTATAGCTGCTAATATCACCAATCTTCCAATTATTAATATTTCAAAATTTTCCTTATTAATTTCTAAATAAAAAATATAATTCCAACTTCCATAATTTAATATCCAAGCAATAGCTAATAATAAAGCTACATCACCAATTCGATTTGATAAAGCTGTTAACATTCCAGCATTATAAGATTTTACATTTTGAAAATAAATTACTAAACAATAAGAAACTAATCCTAATCCATCTCATCCTAATAAAATTCTAATTAAATTAGGACTAATAATTAGTATTATCATTGATATAACAAATATTAAAACTAATAAAATAAATCGATTTTTATTAAAATCTCTAGATATATAATCATCTCTATATAAAATTACTAAAGAAGAAATTAATAATACAAAAGATATAAATATCAATCTTATTCAATCCAATAAAAAAGTCATAACAATTGAAGTTGAATATAAAGAAATAATTTCTCATTCAATAAAATAAATTAAATCATTCAATAAAAAATTTAAACTAAATATAAAAAAATTAAATCTAATAAAAATTAAAAAATAAAATCTAACCTTACAATAATTAATTAAAGAATTCACGATTTAAAATGAAAATTCATATCATTGACACCACAAATCAATATTTTTTTTAAACTATTTAAATTAAATTCATAATATACAAATATCACTTTTTAAAATTAAAAAATTTAAAGGTAATCAATGTAATATTAATAATAAATACTCTCGACTTGTCCCAAAAGAAAAAAAATTAACCCCAGAATAAATTTTACCATGTTGACTATATGAAAATAAATAAAGGGTATAAGCCGCTCTAAAAAAAGATAATAATCTTAAACCAATTATAGTTAATCAAGATCATCTTACAATTCTATTTATTAAACTAATTTCCCCTAATAAATTTAATGTTGGAGGAGCCGCTATATTCCCAGCACATAATAAAAATCATCATAAAGCTATTCTAGGTATAAAATTTAATATCCCCTTGTTAATTAATAAACTTCGTCTATTTATTCGTTCATAAGAAATATTTGCTAAACAAAATAATCCAGAAGAACATAAACCATGAGCAATTATTAAAGTATATGATCCTCTTAATCCTCAATAAGTTATAGTTATTAAACCTCTTAAAACAATCCCTATATGAGCTACAGAAGAATAAGCAATTAATGCCTTTAAATCCATTTGTCGTAAACAAATTAATCTTACTAACACACCTCCTATTAAACTAATTCTAATTCATCAATAATTAAATTTTATACCTAAAATTTGTAAAAATGAAAAAACACGTAATAATCCATAACCTCCTAATTTTAATAAAACACCAGCTAAAATTATAGAACCAGAAATAGGAGCTTCAACATGAGCTTTTGGTAATCATAAATGAACTAAAAATATTGGTATTTTTACCAAAAAAGCAAAAATTATACATAAATATAAAAATTTTAAATTATAATATTTTAAATAATTTAATATAATCAAATTTATAATATTTAAATCATTTTTAATAAAAAAAATTCCAATTAATAAAGGTAAAGAAGCTAATAAAGTATAAAATAATAAATAAATTCCTGCTTGTAAACGCTCTGGCTGATAACCTCATCCTAAAATCAAAAATAATGTAGGAATTAATCTTCTCTCAAAAAATAAATAAAATATAAATATTCTTAATGAACTAAAAGTAAATACTAATATCAATAATTAACAATAAAATTATAAAAATAAATAATTTTCTATAATTAAAAACACGATAAATTATTTCTCTAGCTATTAATATTAAAGCACAAATCCAAAATCTCAACATAATTAAACCATAAGAAATTAAATCTAATCCAAAATAATAAGAAATATCACAAAAATAATTTATTATTACAATTTTTAATATAAATATAAATCTCCCTAAAAATAGTAAACATTGAACCATTCAATAATTTTTTTTATATAATAATAATAAACAAATAATAAAAAAAATAAATTTTAACATTGTAAAATTGAAAATCTTTGAAAATAATCATTACCATGAGTTCGAACTATAGAAACTAAAATAGATAACCCTAATACTCCCTCACAAACACAAAAAGTTAAAAAAAATATTCTAAAATACTTTTCATTTTCTATATAATTTAAAAAAAAAAATAATATTATAAATAATATTAAAACCATAAATTCTAATGACAATAACATACATAATAAATGCTTTCGTCTAGAAATAAATACTAAACATCCAATTATAAATATTACTATAATAAATAATAAAAATAAATTTACCATTAATTTAGTTTTAATAGTTTAATCAAAACCTTAGTCTTGTAAACTAAAAATAAAAAATTTTTTTTTAAAACATCAAGAAAAAAGAAAATTCTTTTTCATTAATTCCCAAAATTAATATTTTTTATAAACTATTTCTTGATATTTTTATAACTTTTATTTTCTCATCTCTTATAATTAGATTAATTTTCACACAAATTAATCACCCTTTAGCTATAGGATTAATTCTTTTAATTCAAACATTTTTAATTTGTATAATTTCAGGAATTTATATCCAAACATTTTGATATGCTTATATTTTATTTTTAATTTTTATAGGGGGAATATTAGTTCTATTTATTTATGTAACCTCTCTTTCATCAAATGAAATATTCTCTTTTTCAATAAAATTATCAATTATTCTATATTTTATACTAATTATCTTTTTAATAATTTTTTTTTTTATAGATAAAATAATAATTGAAACATTTATTAATAATTACGAAATAAATTTATTATCAAATTTTAAATCTTTATATATAGAAAATATTTTATCTTTAAATAAAATATATAATTTTCCTACAAATTTAATTACTTTACTTTTAATTAATTATTTGTTTTTAACATTATTAGTTACAGTAAAAATCTCTATAAAAAATTATGGACCTTTACGCCCATTATCTTAATTAACAAAATTATTTATGAAATTAATGAATAAACCAATTCGAAATACCCACCCTTTATTTAAAATTATAAATAATGCACTAATTGATTTACCTGCCCCCTCTAATATTTCAATTTGATGAAATTTCGGATCTCTTTTAGGACTTTGTTTAATAATTCAAATTTTAACAGGTCTTTTTTTAGCTATACATTATACAGCAGATATTGAAACTGCTTTTAATAGTGTAAATCATATTTATCGAGATGTTAATAATGGATGACTACTCCGAATTTGTCACGCAAACGGAGCTTCATTTTTTTTTGCATGTTTATTTACCCATGTAGGACGAGGTATTTATTATAATTCATTTCTTTATATTCCTACATGAATAGTAGGAGTAATTATATTATTTATAACAATAGCAACTGGATTTTTAGGATATGTTTTACCTTGAGGACAAATATCTTTTTGAGGAGCAACTGTTATTACAAATCTTTTATCGGCTATTCCTTATTTAGGAAATGATTTAGTTCAATGAATTTGAGGAGGATTCGCAATTGATAACGCAACTTTAACTCGATTCTTTACTTTTCATTTTATTTTACCTTTTATTATTTTAGCTTTAACAATAATTCACCTTTTATTTTTACATCAAACAGGATCAAATAATCCATTAGGATTAAATAGAAATATTGATAAAATTCCATTTCACCCATATTTTATTTATAAAGATATAGCAGGATTTATTATCTTTATTTGAATTTTAATCACTTTTATTTGAAAATTTAATTATTTATTAATAGACCCAGAAAATTTTATTCCAGCTAATCCATTAGTAACTCCTGTTCATATTCAACCTGAATGATATTTTTTATTTGCTTATGCAATTTTACGATCAATTCCTAATAAATTAGGAGGAGTAATTGCTTTAGTTATATCAATTGCCATTTTAATAATTTTACCTTTTACTCATATAAGTAAATTTCAAGGACTTCAATTTTATCCTCTTAACCAAATTTTATTTTGAAGAATAACATCTATTACATGCCTATTAACTTGAATTGGAGCACGACCCGTAGAAATCCCTTATATTATAACAGGACAAATTTTAACAATTTTATATTTTTTATATTTTATTATTAATCCCCTTTTATCAAAATACTGAGATAACCTTTTAAATTAATTAATAAGCTTTTACAGCATATGTTTTGAAAACATAAGAAAGAAGTAAACTCTTCTATTAATTTTATACTAAAAATCATTCATTATAAAGAAAAAAAAAAAATTTTTACTCCAATAAAAAAAAATAAATAATTTAAAGATAAAGGTAAAAATCTTTTTCATGCTAAATATATTAATTTATCATAACGAAATCGAGGTAAAGTCCCTCGAACCCAAATAAATATATAAGAAATAAAAACTAATTTTAAAAAAAAAAAAAATCTATAAATATCTCTACCTAAAAAAATTACTACAAATAATATACTTATAAATAAAATTCTTGCATATTCTGCTAAAAAAATTAAAGCAAATCTACCTCTTCTATATTCAACATTAAACCCAGAGACTAATTCTGATTCTCCTTCTGCAAAATCAAATGGAGTTCGATTAGTTTCAGCTAAACAAGAAGCAAATCAAACTAATCTTAAAGGATAACAAAAAACAATAAATCAAATATATTTTTGAAAAAAATAAAAATTTAAAAAATTATAACCCCCCACTAAAAAAATAAATCTTAATAAAATTAAAGCCAAACTTACTTCATAAGAAATAGTTTGAGCAACAGCCCGTAAACCCCCTAATAAAGCATAATTAGAATTAGAAGATCACCCAGCAATTATAACAGTATAAACTCTTAATCTAGTAATACAAAAAAAAAATAATACTCCTAAATTAAAAGAATATAATTTAATTAAATAAGGAATACATAACCAAATTAATAAAGATAAAAATAAAGAAAAAATTGGAGAAAAATAATAAACTAAATAATTAGATAATAAAGGATATGTTTGTTCTTTAGTAAATAACTTAACTGCATCTCTAAAAGGTTGTAATAACCCAACAAATCCAACTTTATTAGGACCTTTTCGAATTTGAATATATCCTAAAACTTTTCGTTCTAATAATGTTAAAAAAGCAACTCTAACTAAAACACAAATAATTAATAATAAACTACCTACTAACCCCAATACATAATCATTAAAATACAATACTATTTATAATAATAAAATATTATTTAAATAAATTCTAAATTTATTACACTAATCTGCCAAAATAGTAATTAAATATTATTATCAATCATTTTAATAAAATTTATATTTTTTATATTAGGTCCTTTCGTACTATAATATAATTATTAATTAAAGATAGAAACCAACCTGGCTTACACCGGTTTGAACTCAGATCATGTAAGAATTCAAAGGTCGAACAGACCTAAACTTTAAACTTCTACACCTAAAAATAACTCTTAATCCAACATCGAGGTCGCAATCTTTTTTATCGATATGAACTCTAAAAAAAAATTACGCTGTTATCCCTAAGGTAACTTAAATTTTTAATCAATATTATTGGATCAATTATTCATATATTAATGTATAATACAATTAAAAGTTAATTAAATTTTTATACCACCCCAGTAAAATTTTTAATAAAATTATAATTAAAATAATCCTTAAAAAATTATAAAATATAAAAATAAAGATCTATAGGGTCTTCTCGTCTTTTAATTTTATCTTAACTTTTTAATTAAAAAATAAAATTCTAAAAAAATTTATATAAGACAGTATATATCTTATCCAACCATTCATACAAGCCTCCAATTAAAAGACTATTGATTATGCTACCTTCGCACAGTCAAAATACTGCGGCCCTTTAATAATATTCAGTGGGCAGGTTAGACTTTAAATTAATTTCAAAAAGACATGTTTTTGATAAACAGGTAAATATATATTTATTGCCGAATTCCTTATATAAACCTCTCATTTATAAATAATTTATATAAATTTATATACTAATTTTATCATAATTAATAAACTTTCTTTATTAAAATTTATATTTTAATAAATAACTTAATTTTAAAATAAATAATATAATTATAAAATAAATTATAACATACTTACTAATAATGACTATTTTTAAGCCTATATTTATTTATTTACTTAATTAAAATTTAAAATTTTATTTTAAAGCTAATCCCTTAAAATATTAATTTTATTAAATTAAATAATTAACTAATTAAATATTTAATTAATAAATCTAAATTAAATTTATTTCTTAAAAAACTAGATATATTTTAAAACGATTAACATTTCATTTCTAAATTTATATTAAAAATAATTATTCCACATTAACTTTTTTATAAATTTAAATCTTTAAAATTCGAGAAAAATTAATATAATAATTAATTAATTAATAAACCCTGATACACAAGGTACAATAAATTAAATTTTCTTTTAAAATAAAAATTTTTCAATTTATTTCAATCTTCTTTTACAATACTAATAAACTATAATAAAAATTATTATTTATTTAAATAATACTAAAACTTTAAATTATAAAATTATTTTTATTAAATAATATAAAAAATAAATAAAATTAATAAATAAAATTTATTCAATTTAAATTGAATTGCACAAATTTCTTTTCAATGTAAATGAAATACTTTACTAATTAAGCTTTAAATTGACTTTCTAGATACACTTTCCAGTACATCTACTATGTTACAACTTATCTTATTTTAATAATAAGAACGATGGGCGATATGTACATAATTTAGAGCTAAAATCTTATAAATAATCTTTTTTATAATACTATCAAATCCACTTTCAAAAATTTAATTTCAAAATTTTATCCATATAAATAAATTTATTGTAATCCATCTCTACTTAAATATAAACTGCACCTTGATCTGACATTTTTTATTAATTTTAAATTATGAAAATTTTTTCTTATAATATATTCTGATGACGACGATATACAAATTAAATTAATTTAAGTAAGGTTCAATGTGGATTATCAATTACAGGACAGATTCCTCTGAATAGACTAAATTACCGCCAAATTTTTTAAATTTCAAGAATATAACTAATACTACTTTAATATTTTATTATTTATTTTTAATAATAGGGTATCTAATCCTAGTTTATTACAAAAAGTTTACAGCTTAAATTTATTTTTCAAATAATAATAATAATAATTTAATAATTTCACCTAATAAATTAATTTTTATATTATAAATAAACAATTTAACTAATATTAAAAATTTTTACTTATATTATTTGTATAACCGCGGTAGCTGGCACAAATTTTACCAATATTAAAAATTATTACTAATACAAAATTTCTTTTTTCCTTTAATATTAATTACTGAGAATAAATAAAACTAATTAATTTTTTAAAAATTAAATAATTTCACACAAAAATTTACATGTAAAATAAAATAATAGTAAAAAATTTAACCATAATAAAATTATTTATATATTATATTTAAAATATTCAAATAAGTCATTTATAAAAAAAAATAATTAATTTAATAATACATTCATCATAATCAAACAAACAAATTAAACTAATAAAAACAACTTAGCTCAATTCTTTCCAAGTGTCAAAAATTTTTACACCCCCTAAATATAAAAATATTTTAACTAATAAAATTTTTCAATTAATTTATAAAAAAAAATAATTAATTTAATAATACATTCATCATAATCAAACAAACAAATTAAACTAATAAAAACAACTTAGCTCAATTCTTTCCAAGTGTCAAAAATTTTTACACCCCCTAAATATAAAAATATTTTAACTAATAAAATTTTTCAATTAATTTATAAAAAAAAATAATTAATTTAATAATACATTCATCATAATCAAACAAACAAATTAAACTAATAAAAACAACTTAGCTCAATTCTTTCCAAGTGTCAAAAATTTTTACACCCCCTAAATATAAAAATATTTTAACTAATAAAATTTTTCAATTAATTTATAAAAAAAAATAATTAATTTAATAATACATTCATCATAATCAAACAAACAAATTAAACTAATAAAAACAACTTAGCTCAATTCTTTCCAAGTGTCAAAAATTTTTACACCCCCTAAATATAAAAATATTTTAACTAATAAAATTTTTCAATTAATTTATAAAAAAAAATAATTAATTTAATAATACATTCATCATAATCAAACAAACAAATTAAACTAATAAAAACAACTTAGCTCAATTCTTTCCAAGTGTCAAAAATTTTTACACCCCCTAAATATAAAAATATTTTAACTAATAAAATTTTTCAATTAATTTATAAAAAAAAATAATTAATTTAATAATACATTCATCATAATCAAACAAACAAATTAAACTAATAAAAACAACTTAGCTCAATTCTTTCCAAGTGTCAAAAATTTTTACACCCCCTAAATATAAAAATATTTTAACTAATAAAATTTTTCAATTAATTTATAAAAAAAAATAATTAATTTAATAATACATTCATCATAATCAAACAAACAAATTAAACTAATAAAAACAACTTAGCTCAATTCTTTCCAAGTGTCAAAAATTTTTACACCCCCTAAATATAAAAATATTTTAACTAATAAAATTTTTCAATTAATTTATAAAAAAAAATAATTAATTTAATAATACATTCATCATAATCAAACAAACAAATTAAACTAATAAAAACAACTTAGCTCAATTCTTTCCAAGTGTCAAAAATTTTTACACCCCCTAAATATAAAAATATTTTAACTAATAAAATTTTTCAATTAATTTATAAAAAAAAATAATTAATTTAATAATACATTCATCATAATCAAACAAACAAATTAAACTAATAAAAACAACTTAGCTCAATTCTTTCCAAGTGTCAAAAATTTTTACACCCCCTAAATATAAAAATATTTTAACTAATAAAATTTTTCAATTAATTTATAAAAAAAAATAATTAATTTAATAATACATTCATCATAATCAAACAAACAAATTAAACTAATAAAAACAACTTAGCTCAATTCTTTCCAAGTGTCAAAAATTTTTACACCCCCTAAATATAAAAATATTTTAACTAATAAAATTTTTCAATTAATTTATAAAAAAAAAATAATTAATTTAATAATACATTCATCATAATCAAACAAACAAATTAAACTAATAAAAACAACTTAGCTCAATTCTTTTCTCGACGCGCAACCAATATTAATAATTTTATTTTATATTTAAAATTTTATATTTATATATAATTATTTAATATTAAATTATATATTTTATTAATTAAATATTTTTTACACTCCCTTTATATAAATTATTTATAATATATATATATATTTATAATTATATAAATTAATTATATTTATTTATTTAATATAAATAATTTAATATAATATAAATAAATAAAATACAATGAATATATTTATATATAAATTATTTATATGTATATAGATCTTTTTTTTCTCTGTAAATATAGGCCGAATAGGCATATAAATAATACACTAACGATAATATAATCCTTATTAATTAATTCTCTTAATTTATATATATAATATATTTATTAATAGATCTAAATATATATATATAATAGATGAATATATTATTAAATATTTTATTAATTTATATAATACATTTATATATATATTAAACATTTATATAATATATATATATATATATAATTAATTCTAAAAATAATTATTTAAATTTAATTTAAATAAAAAATTTTAAAATAAACATTTATAAACTTTATTTTAAATGCCTTTCAAAATTAAATCTTAATCATGTTATTTTTTTTTTACTTATAATAATAAAAAAAAAAATAAAAATGAATTGCCTGATAAAAGGATTACCTTGATAGGGTAAATTATAAAAATTTAATATTTTTATTCATTATATTTAATAGAATTAAACTATTTCTAAAAATTTCAAAAATTTTTGTGCATCATACACTAAAATATATTTTTATAATTCAATTATATTTAAAAAGATAAGCTAAATTAAGCTACTGGGCTCATACCCCATTTATAAAGGTTATAATCCTTTTCTTTTTAATTAAAAAATTTTCAAATAATATTTTTATAATAACATTAATTTTTGGAACTTTATTAACAATTTCTTCAAACTCTTGATTAGGAGTTTGAATAGGATTAGAAATTAATTTACTTTCATTTATTCCCCTAATAAATGAAAATAAAAAAAATATATTAATATCCGAAAGAAGTCTAAAATATTTTTTGATTCAAGCTTATGCTTCTTCTATTTTATTATTTTCAATTTTATTATTATTATTATTCAATTTTAACTTAATTATTAAAAATAACGTTATTCATTTAATAATTTATTCAACTTTAGCATTAAAAAGAGGAATTGCCCCCTTCCACTTTTGATTCCCTGAAGTAATAGAAGGATTAAATTGAATTAATAATTTAATTTTAATAACATGACAAAAAATTGCTCCCTTAATAATAATTTCTTATAATTCAAATTATAATTTATTATTCATTTTTATTTTTTTTTCTATAATTATTGGAGCATTAGGAGGATTAAATCAAACCTCCTTACGAAAATTAATAGCATTTTCTTCAATTAATCATTTAAGATGAATATTAATAGCAATAATATATAATGAATATTTATGACTAATATACTTCTTTTTATATTCTTTCCTATCATCTTCTATTATTTTAATTTTCAATAATTTTAAATTATATTATTTTAATCAAATTTATAACTTTTCATTAATAAACCCAATTATTAAATTTATAATTTTCATTAATTTATTATCTTTAGGAGGACTCCCTCCATTTTTAGGATTCTTCCCTAAATGAATAATTATTGAAAATTTAACAAAAATAAATCATTATTTTTTAATATTTATAGCAGTTTGTATGACTTTAATTACATTATTTTATTATTTACGAATATCATATAGAATTTATATATTAAATTTCTATAAAAATTCATGAATTATAAAAAATTTTAATAACAATTCTCTTCTAATTTTATTTATAAATTTTACCTCTATTATAGGATTAATAATAATTTTCTCATTTTATTTAATCTTATAAAGAGTTTAAGTTAATAAAACTATTAGTTTTCAAAGCTAAAAATACTTGTAAAATCTTTTAATTCTTAAACTTTAATAATTATTCCTTATTCCTTCAGAATTGCAATCTAATATCATTATTGACTATAAAGTTTGATTAAAAAGAAAATATTCTTATAAATAAATTTACAATTTATTGCCTAAATTTCAGCCATTCAATCGCGACAATGGCTATTTTCTACAAATCATAAAGATATTGGAACTTTATATTTTATTTTTGGAGCATGAGCAGGGATAATTGGAACATCAATAAGAATTTTAATTCGTTTAGAACTAAGACAACCAGGAATATTTATTGGTAATGATCAAATTTATAATGTAATTGTAACCGCCCATGCATTTGTAATAATTTTTTTCATAGTAATACCTATTATAATCGGAGGATTTGGTAATTGATTAGTACCTTTAATACTAGGAGCTCCTGATATAGCATTTCCACGAATAAATAATATAAGATTTTGACTTCTTCCTCCATCTATTACATTATTACTCTCAAGCAGAATAGTTGAAAATGGGTCAGGAACTGGTTGAACAGTTTATCCCCCTCTCTTTCATCTAATATTGCTCATAATGGATCATCAGTTGATTTAACAATTTTTTCTCTTCATTTAGCAGGAATTTCTTCAATTTTAGGAGCTATTAATTTTATTACCACTATTATTAACATACGACCTGAAGGAATTTCTTTAGATCGAATACCTTTATTTGTATGATCAGTAATTATTACAGCAATTCTTCTTCTTTTATCTTTACCCGTATTAGCAGGAGCTATTACTATACTTCTTACAGATCGTAATTTAAATACTTCATTTTTCGACCCAATTGGAGGAGGTGATCCAATTCTTTATCAACATTTATTTTGATTTTTTGGACATCCAGAGGTATATATTTTAATTCTTCCAGGATTTGGAATAATTTCTCATATTATTACTCAAGAAAGAGGTAAAAAGGAAACATTTGGGACTTTAGGAATAATTTATGCTATATTAGCTATTGGACTTTTAGGATTTATTGTATGAGCTCATCATATATTTACAGTTGGTATAGATGTTGATACTCGAGCTTACTTTACTTCAGCTACTATAATTATTGCAGTTCCTACAGGAATTAAAATTTTTAGTTGATTAGCTACTCTTCATGGTACTCAATTAAATTATAATCCTACATTATTATGATCATTAGGATTTGTTTTTTTATTTACTGTAGGAGGATTAACAGGTGTAATTTTAGCAAATTCTTCAATTGATATTATTCTTCATGATACTTATTATGTAGTAGCTCATTTTCATTATGTTCTCTCTATAGGAGCAGTATTTGCAATTATAGCAGGATTTATTCATTGATATCCTTTATTAACAGGATTAATTATAAACCCCTTATGATTAAAAATTCAATTTATAATTATATTTATTGGAGTAAATTTAACATTTTTTCCTCAACATTTTTTAGGATTAGCAGGTATACCTCGTCGTTATTCAGATTTTCCAGATAGTTATTTAACATGAAATATTATTTCTTCTTTAGGTAGTTCTATCTCATTAATTGCTATCTTATTTTTCCTATTTATTATTTGAGAAAGTATAATTACTAAACGAACTCCTTCATTCCCTATACAACTTTCTTCTTCAATTGAATGATATCATTCTATACCTCCTATAGAACACACATATTCAGAACTTCCTATTTTATCATCAAATTTCTAATATGGCAGAATAGTGCAATGAATTTAAGCTTCATATATAAAGATTTTTTCTTTTATTAGAAAATGGCAACATGATCTAATTTAGGATTACAAAATAGAATTTCTCCTTTAATAGAACAATTAAACTTTTTTCATGATCATACTATTTTAATTTTAATTATAATTACAACATTAATTGCTTATATTATAATTATATTATTTTTCAATAAATTTACCAATCGATATCTTCTTCATGGTCAAACAATCGAAATTATTTGAACAATTTTACCTGCAATTATTCTTATATTTATTGCCTTTCCCTCTCTTCGTCTTTTATATTTAATAGATGAAATTAATAATCCTTTAATTACTCTAAAAACTATTGGACATCAATGATATTGAAGATATGAATATTCAAATTTTACTAATTTAGAATTTGACTCTTATATAACTCCTACCAATGAACTTAATATAAATGGATTCCGCCTATTAGATGTAGATAATCGAATTATTTTACCTTTTAATAATCAAATTCGAATTTTAGTAACAGCCACAGATGTTCTTCATTCATGAACAATTCCAGCCCTAGGTGTAAAAATTGACGCAACTCCAGGACGATTAAATCAAACTAATTTCTTAATTAATCAACCTGGATTATTTTTTGGACAATGTTCAGAAATTTGTGGAGCAAACCATAGCTTTATACCAATTGTTATTGAAAGAATCCCAATAAATTTCTTTATTAAATGAATTTCATCTCAAATCAATTCATTAGATGACTGAAAGCAAGTAATGATCTCTTAAATCATATTATAGTAAATTAGCAATTACTTCTAATGATATTAATATTTCTCTCAAAAAAAAATTAGTTTAATCAAAACCTTAGTTTGTCAAACTAAAAATATTAATAATTTAATATTTTTTAATTCCTCAAATATCTCCATTAAGATGATTAACTTTATTCTTTATTTTTTCATTTACTTTAATAATTTTTAATATTAAAAATTATTATTGCTTTTTTTATTCTTTAAATTCAACCCCCCAACTATTAAATATTAAACAATCTAAATTAAATTGAAAATGATAACTAATCTATTTTCAGTATTTGATCCTTCAACAACAATTTTTAATATATCCTTAAATTGAATAAGAACTTTTTTAGGTTTATTAATTATTCCATCTTCTTACTGATTAATCCCTAATCGATTCCAAATTATTTGAAATAATATTTTATTAACTTTACATAAAGAATTTAAAACTCTTTTAGGTCCAACTAATAATAATAAAAGAACTTTAATATTTATTTCTTTATTTTCTTTAATTATATTTAATAATTTTTTAGGACTTTTTCCTTATATTTTTACAAGAACTAGTCATTTAACATTAACTTTAACCTTAGCTTTTCCTTTATGATTAAGAATTATAATTTATGGATGAACAAATCACACACAACATATATTTGCTCATTTAGTTCCTCAAGGAACTCCCGCAATCCTAATACCTTTTATAGTATGTATTGAAACAATTAGAAATGTAATTCGTCCAGGAACTTTAGCTATTCGATTAACCGCAAATATAATTGCTGGTCATTTACTTTTAACCCTTTTAGGAAATACTGGGCCTATATCTACATCTTACATTATTGTAAGAATTATTTTAATTGTTCAAATTGCTTTATTATTACTTGAATCAGCAGTCGCTATTATTCAATCTTATGTATTTTCAGTTTTAAGTACTTTATATTCTAGAGAAGTAAATTAATGTCAACAAAAATAAATCATCCCTTTCATTTAGTAGACTATAGTCCATGACCTTTATTAGGAGCAATTAGAGCAATAACAATAACTACAGGATTAGTTCAATGATTCCATCAATATAATAATAATTTATTTATTTTAGGAAATATTATTACCCTATTAATTATATATCAATGATGACGAGATATTTCTCGAGAAAGTACTTTCCAAGGACTTCATACTTTCAATGTAACTTTAGGCCTTCGATGAGGAATAATTCTTTTTATTATCTCCGAAATTTTCTTTTTTATTTCATTTTTTTGGCATTTTTTCATAGAAGATTATCTCCTACAATTGAACTAGGAATAATATGACCTCCTATTGGAATCCATCCATTTAATCCTTTTCAAATTCCTTTATTAAATACAGCTATTTTATTAGCATCAGGAATTACTGTAACTTGAGCTCATCATAGATTAATAGAAAATAATCATACTCAAACAATTCAAAGATTATTTTTTACAGTACTTTTAGGAATTTATTTCTCAATTTTACAAGGATATGAATATATAGAAGCTCCATTTACTATTGCAGATAATGTTTATGGCTCAACATTTTTCATATCAACAGGATTCCACGGACTTCATGTTTTAATTGGAACTTCTTTTTTATTAATTTGTTTTTTACGTCATATTAATCATCATTTTTCAAAAAATCACCATTTTGGATTTGAAGCAGCAGCATGATATTGACACTTTGTAGATGTAGTTTGATTATTTTTATATATTTCAATTTACTGATGAGGAGGTTAATTTATAAAGTATATGTATGTATAAATGACTTCCAATCATTAGGACTAAATAATTTTAGTATAAATAATTTTAACACTTACTATTATAAGTCTAATTATTTTAACTATTTCTATTATTATAATAATAATAGCAACCTTTTTATCTAAAAAAACCATTACTGATCGTGAAAAATCTTCCCCTTTTGAATGTGGATTTGACCCTATAAATTATTCTCGTTTACCCTTCTCTCTTCGATTTTTCTTAATTGCAATTATTTTCTTAATTTTTGATGTAGAAATTGCTCTTCTTCTCCCAATAATCTTAATTTTTAAATCATCAAATTTAATAAATTGAACAATTACTAGCCTTTTCTTTATTTTTATTCTATTAATTGGATTATATCACGAATGAAACCAAGGAGCATTAGAATGAAATAATTAAATCTCAACCAAATATGAAGCGATATATTGCAATTAGTTTCGGCCTAATCTTAGGTGAATTACACCCATATTTTTTAAAAATAAATAAATAGGATAATAGTTAATTATAACATTTAACTTGCACTTAAAAAATATTGATTCAATCAATTTATCTTAAATTAATTGAAACCAAAAAGAGGTATATTACTGTTAATAATATTAATGAATTTTAAAATTCCAATTAAGAAATATAAATGGAATTAAACCATTAAAGATAAAAGTTAGCAGCTTTTTCTTGATCACCATATTTCTATTAATATTTATTTATATAGTTTAAAAAAAACATTACATTTTCAATGTAAAATTAATAAACTTTATTTATAAATATTTCCAATATTTAAAAATTAAAATAATTTCCTCAACAACTTCAATGTTACGCTCTAAATATAAGCTATTTAAATTAATTTAAAAATATTATTAATAATAAAATTACAATTCAAATAAAATATCTTATTAAATAAATTTTCAAATTATTATTTTGAAACTCTTGAATATATAAAGAATACTTTTTTATTTGATAATATAATATATGTCCACCAAAATATTCTCTTCAACCTTGATCAAATCTTTTATATGAAAATAATCCTATTTTTAATGGCAATTTAATAATAATTAAAGTCGAAATATAAGGCATAAATCATATTATCCCAACAAATCTTCTAAATTTATAAAATATAAAAGATTTATTATTACTAAATAAATTTTCATAATTTAATAAATAACCTATCAAACCCCCTAAAACACAAACCATTAATGTTAAAAATTTTATCATTTTAGGTAAATTAACTATCTCTGGATTAAAAAATATTAATCATCTAAGAAAACTTCCCCCAATAATAGCTATAATTATTAAAAAAAAAATTCTAAAATTTATAATTCATCTCTTATCATTTAATATATTTAAAACTATATTTTTAAAATCCCCTGTTATAGAATAATAAACTAATCGAAAAGAATAACAAACCGTTAACCCAGTTGAAAAAAAAAAAAGAAAAAAAGAAAAAAAATTTATATAAGAAAGTATAACAACTTCTAAGATTAAATCCTTTGAATAAAATCCAGCTAAAAAAGGCATTCCACACAAAGCTAAATTAGCAATATTAAAACATCTACAAACTAAAGGTATTCTTATAAACAACCCTCCTATATAACGAATATCTTGTATATTTTTTATATTATGAATAATTACTCCTGCACATATAAATAATAATGCCTTAAATAAAGCATGAGTTAAAAGATGAAAAAATGCTAATTTAAATTCTCCAATAGATAAAATTCTTATTATTAATCCTAATTGTCTTAAAGTAGATAAAGCAATAATTTTTTTTAAATCATACTCAAAATTAGCCCCTAATCCAGCTATAAATATTGTTAATCCTGAAATTAATAATAAAATTTGACCAAATAATGAATCTACTAATAAAATATTAAAACGAATCAATAAATAAACCCCTGCAGTTACTAAAGTTGAAGAATGAACTAAAGCAGAAACAGGGGTAGGGGCTGCTATAGCAGCAGGTAATCAAGAAGAAAAAGGAATTTGAGCTCTTTTAGTATAGCTGCTAATATCACCAATCTTCCAATTATTAATATTTCAAAATTTTCCTTATTAATTTCTAAATAAAAAATATAATTCCAACTTCCATAATTTAATATCCAAGCAATAGCTAATAATAAAGCTACATCACCAATTCGATTTGATAAAGCTGTTAACATTCCAGCATTATAAGATTTTACATTTTGAAAATAAATTACTAAACAATAAGAAACTAATCCTAATCCATCTCATCCTAATAAAATTCTAATTAAATTAGGACTAATAATTAGTATTATCATTGATATAACAAATATTAAAACTAATAAAATAAATCGATTTTTATTAAAATCTCTAGATATATAATCATCTCTATATAAAATTACTAAAGAAGAAATTAATAATACAAAAGATATAAATATCAATCTTATTCAATCCAATAAAAAAGTCATAACAATTGAAGTTGAATATAAAGAAATAATTTCTCATTCAATAAAATAAATTAAATCATTCAATAAAAAATTTAAACTAAATATAAAAAAATTAAATCTAATAAAAATTAAAAAATAAAATCTAACCTTACAATAATTAATTAAAGAATTCACGATTTAAAATGAAAATTCATATCATTGACACCACAAATCAATATTTTTTTTAAACTATTTAAATTAAATTCATAATATACAAATATCACTTTTTAAAATTAAAAAATTTAAAGGTAATCAATGTAATATTAATAATAAATACTCTCGACTTGTCCCAAAAGAAAAAAAATTAACCCCAGAATAAATTTTACCATGTTGACTATATGAAAATAAATAAAGGGTATAAGCCGCTCTAAAAAAAGATAATAATCTTAAACCAATTATAGTTAATCAAGATCATCTTACAATTCTATTTATTAAACTAATTTCCCCTAATAAATTTAATGTTGGAGGAGCCGCTATATTCCCAGCACATAATAAAAATCATCATAAAGCTATTCTAGGTATAAAATTTAATATCCCCTTGTTAATTAATAAACTTCGTCTATTTATTCGTTCATAAGAAATATTTGCTAAACAAAATAATCCAGAAGAACATAAACCATGAGCAATTATTAAAGTATATGATCCTCTTAATCCTCAATAAGTTATAGTTATTAAACCTCTTAAAACAATCCCTATATGAGCTACAGAAGAATAAGCAATTAATGCCTTTAAATCCATTTGTCGTAAACAAATTAATCTTACTAACACACCTCCTATTAAACTAATTCTAATTCATCAATAATTAAATTTTATACCTAAAATTTGTAAAAATGAAAAAACACGTAATAATCCATAACCTCCTAATTTTAATAAAACACCAGCTAAAATTATAGAACCAGAAATAGGAGCTTCAACATGAGCTTTTGGTAATCATAAATGAACTAAAAATATTGGTATTTTTACCAAAAAAGCAAAAATTATACATAAATATAAAAATTTTAAATTATAATATTTTAAATAATTTAATATAATCAAATTTATAATATTTAAATCATTTTTAATAAAAAAAATTCCAATTAATAAAGGTAAAGAAGCTAATAAAGTATAAAATAATAAATAAATTCCTGCTTGTAAACGCTCTGGCTGATAACCTCATCCTAAAATCAAAAATAATGTAGGAATTAATCTTCTCTCAAAAAATAAATAAAATATAAATATTCTTAATGAACTAAAAGTAAATACTAATATCAATAATAACAATAAAATTATAAAAATAAATAATTTTCTATAATTAAAAACACGATAAATTATTTCTCTAGCTATTAATATTAAAGCACAAATCCAAAATCTCAACATAATTAAACCATAAGAAATTAAATCTAATCCAAAATAATAAGAAATATCACAAAAATAATTTATTATTACAATTTTTAATATAAATATAAATCTCCCTAAAAATAGTAAACATTGAACCATTCAATAATTTTTTTTATATAATAATAATAAACAAATAATAAAAAAAATAAATTTTAACATTGTAAAATTGAAAATCTTTGAAAATAATCATTACCATGAGTTCGAACTATAGAAACTAAAATAGATAACCCTAATACTCCCTCACAAACACAAAAAGTTAAAAAAAATATTCTAAAATACTTTTCATTTTCTATATAATTTAAAAAAAAAAATAATATTATAAATAATATTAAAACCATAAATTCTAATGACAATAACATACATAATAAATGCTTTCGTCTAGAAATAAATACTAAACATCCAATTATAAATATTACTATAATAAATAATAAAAATAAATTTACCATTAATTTAGTTTTAATAGTTTAATCAAAACCTTAGTCTTGTAAACTAAAAATAAAAAATTTTTTTTTAAAACATCAAGAAAAAAGAAAATTCTTTTTCATTAATTCCCAAAATTAATATTTTTTATAAACTATTTCTTGATATTTTTATAACTTTTATTTTCTCATCTCTTATAATTAGATTAATTTTCACACAAATTAATCACCCTTTAGCTATAGGATTAATTCTTTTAATTCAAACATTTTTAATTTGTATAATTTCAGGAATTTATATCCAAACATTTTGATATGCTTATATTTTATTTTTAATTTTTATAGGGGGAATATTAGTTCTATTTATTTATGTAACCTCTCTTTCATCAAATGAAATATTCTCTTTTTCAATAAAATTATCAATTATTCTATATTTTATACTAATTATCTTTTTAATAATTTTTTTTTTATAGATAAAATAATAATTGAAACATTTATTAATAATTACGAAATAAATTTATTATCAAATTTTAAATCTTTATATATAGAAAATATTTTATCTTTAAATAAAATATATAATTTTCCTACAAATTTAATTACTTTACTTTTAATTAATTATTTGTTTTTAACATTATTAGTTACAGTAAAAATCTCTATAAAAAATTATGGACCTTTACGCCCATTATCTTAATTAACAAAATTATTTATGAAATTAATGAATAAACCAATTCGAAATACCCACCCTTTATTTAAAATTATAAATAATGCACTAATTGATTTACCTGCCCCCTCTAATATTTCAATTTGATGAAATTTCGGATCTCTTTTAGGACTTTGTTTAATAATTCAAATTTTAACAGGTCTTTTTTTAGCTATACATTATACAGCAGATATTGAAACTGCTTTTAATAGTGTAAATCATATTTATCGAGATGTTAATAATGGATGACTACTCCGAATTTGTCACGCAAACGGAGCTTCATTTTTTTTTGCATGTTTATTTACCCATGTAGGACGAGGTATTTATTATAATTCATTTCTTTATATTCCTACATGAATAGTAGGAGTAATTATATTATTTATAACAATAGCAACTGGATTTTTAGGATATGTTTTACCTTGAGGACAAATATCTTTTTGAGGAGCAACTGTTATTACAAATCTTTTATCGGCTATTCCTTATTTAGGAAATGATTTAGTTCAATGAATTTGAGGAGGATTCGCAATTGATAACGCAACTTTAACTCGATTCTTTACTTTTCATTTTATTTTACCTTTTATTATTTTAGCTTTAACAATAATTCACCTTTTATTTTTACATCAAACAGGATCAAATAATCCATTAGGATTAAATAGAAATATTGATAAAATTCCATTTCACCCATATTTTATTTATAAAGATATAGCAGGATTTATTATCTTTATTTGAATTTTAATCACTTTTATTTGAAAATTTAATTATTTATTAATAGACCCAGAAAATTTTATTCCAGCTAATCCATTAGTAACTCCTGTTCATATTCAACCTGAATGATATTTTTTATTTGCTTATGCAATTTTACGATCAATTCCTAATAAATTAGGAGGAGTAATTGCTTTAGTTATATCAATTGCCATTTTAATAATTTTACCTTTTACTCATATAAGTAAATTTCAAGGACTTCAATTTTATCCTCTTAACCAAATTTTATTTTGAAGAATAACATCTATTACATGCCTATTAACTTGAATTGGAGCACGACCCGTAGAAATCCCTTATATTATAACAGGACAAATTTTAACAATTTTATATTTTTTATATTTTATTATTAATCCCCTTTTATCAAAATACTGAGATAACCTTTTAAATTAATTAATAAGCTTTTACAGCATATGTTTTGAAAACATAAGAAAGAAGTAAACTCTTCTATTAATTTTATACTAAAAATCATTCATTATAAAGAAAAAAAAAAAATTTTTACTCCAATAAAAAAAAATAAATAATTTAAAGATAAAGGTAAAAATCTTTTTCATGCTAAATATATTAATTTATCATAACGAAATCGAGGTAAAGTCCCTCGAACCCAAATAAATATATAAGAAATAAAAACTAATTTTAAAAAAAAAAAAAATCTATAAATATCTCTACCTAAAAAAATTACTACAAATAATATACTTATAAATAAAATTCTTGCATATTCTGCTAAAAAAATTAAAGCAAATCTACCTCTTCTATATTCAACATTAAACCCAGAGACTAATTCTGATTCTCCTTCTGCAAAATCAAATGGAGTTCGATTAGTTTCAGCTAAACAAGAAGCAAATCAAACTAATCTTAAAGGATAACAAAAAACAATAAATCAAATATATTTTTGAAAAAAATAAAAATTTAAAAAATTATAACCCCCCACTAAAAAAATAAATCTTAATAAAATTAAAGCCAAACTTACTTCATAAGAAATAGTTTGAGCAACAGCCCGTAAACCCCCTAATAAAGCATAATTAGAATTAGAAGATCACCCAGCAATTATAACAGTATAAACTCTTAATCTAGTAATACAAAAAAAAAATAATACTCCTAAATTAAAAGAATATAATTTAATTAAATAAGGAATACATAACCAAATTAATAAAGATAAAAATAAAGAAAAAATTGGAGAAAAATAATAAACTAAATAATTAGATAATAAAGGATATGTTTGTTCTTTAGTAAATAACTTAACTGCATCTCTAAAAGGTTGTAATAACCCAACAAATCCAACTTTATTAGGACCTTTTCGAATTTGAATATATCCTAAAACTTTTCGTTCTAATAATGTTAAAAAAGCAACTCTAACTAAAACACAAATAATTAATAATAAACTACCTACTAACCCCAATACATAATCATTAAAATACAATACTATTTATAATAATAAAATATTATTTAAATAAATTCTAAATTTATTACACTAATCTGCCAAAATAGTAATTAAATATTATTATCAATCATTTTAATAAAATTTATATTTTTTATATTAGGTCCTTTCGTACTATAATATAATTATTAATTAAAGATAGAAACCAACCTGGCTTACACCGGTTTGAACTCAGATCATGTAAGAATTCAAAGGTCGAACAGACCTAAACTTTAAACTTCTACACCTAAAAATAACTCTTAATCCAACATCGAGGTCGCAATCTTTTTTATCGATATGAACTCTAAAAAAAAATTACGCTGTTATCCCTAAGGTAACTTAAATTTTTAATCAATATTATTGGATCAATTATTCATATATTAATGTATAATACAATTAAAAGTTAATTAAATTTTTATACCACCCCAGTAAAATTTTTAATAAAATTATAATTAAAATAATCCTTAAAAAATTATAAAATATAAAAATAAAGATCTATAGGGTCTTCTCGTCTTTTAATTTTATCTTAACTTTTTAATTAAAAAATAAAATTCTAAAAAAATTTATATAAGACAGTATATATCTTATCCAACCATTCATACAAGCCTCCAATTAAAAGACTATTGATTATGCTACCTTCGCACAGTCAAAATACTGCGGCCCTTTAATAATATTCAGTGGGCAGGTTAGACTTTAAATTAATTTCAAAAAGACATGTTTTTGATAAACAGGTAAATATATATTTATTGCCGAATTCCTTATATAAACCTCTCATTTATAAATAATTTATATAAATTTATATACTAATTTTATCATAATTAATAAACTTTCTTTATTAAAATTTATATTTTAATAAATAACTTAATTTTAAAATAAATAATATAATTATAAAATAAATTATAACATACTTACTAATAATGACTATTTTTAAGCCTATATTTATTTATTTACTTAATTAAAATTTAAAATTTTATTTTAAAGCTAATCCCTTAAAATATTAATTTTATTAAATTAAATAATTAACTAATTAAATATTTAATTAATAAATCTAAATTAAATTTATTTCTTAAAAAACTAGATATATTTTAAAACGATTAACATTTCATTTCTAAATTTATATTAAAAATAATTATTCCACATTAACTTTTTTATAAATTTAAATCTTTAAAATTCGAGAAAAATTAATATAATAATTAATTAATTAATAAACCCTGATACACAAGGTACAATAAATTAAATTTTCTTTTAAAATAAAAATTTTTCAATTTATTTCAATCTTCTTTTACAATACTAATAAACTATAATAAAAATTATTATTTATTTAAATAATACTAAAACTTTAAATTATAAAATTATTTTTATTAAATAATATAAAAAATAAATAAAATTAATAAATAAAATTTATTCAATTTAAATTGAATTGCACAAATTTCTTTTCAATGTAAATGAAATACTTTACTAATTAAGCTTTAAATTGACTTTCTAGATACACTTTCCAGTACATCTACTATGTTACAACTTATCTTATTTTAATAATAAGAACGATGGGCGATATGTACATAATTTAGAGCTAAAATCTTATAAATAATCTTTTTTATAATACTATCAAATCCACTTTCAAAAATTTAATTTCAAAATTTTATCCATATAAATAAATTTATTGTAATCCATCTCTACTTAAATATAAACTGCACCTTGATCTGACATTTTTTATTAATTTTAAATTATGAAAATTTTATCTTATAATATATTCTGATGACGACGATATACAAATTAAATTAATTTAAGTAAGGTTCAATGTGGATTATCAATTACAGGACAGATTCCTCTGAATAGACTAAATTACCGCCAAATTTTTTAAATTTCAAGAATATAACTAATACTACTTTAATATTTTATTATTTATTTTTAATAATAGGGTATCTAATCCTAGTTTATTACAAAAAGTTTACAGCTTAAATTTATTTTTCAAATAATAATAATAATAATTTAATAATTTCACTTAATAAATT